>NW_008584154.1:0-17229 GCF_000691845.1 Merops nubicus | reverse complement strand
TCCCTACATAAATAGACGGTTAACTTACCTTGAGAAATCCCCTGTTGAGACACCTTGGGGAACCACTCTTCTCATGTTAGTGTTACAGGTGTGAAATCTTTCCAACTGCACGGTCTGAGTCTGCAGAACAACATCTCTCTCTGTCTGTTCCAGGTACTCTGAGTATTACAAAAGTCCAATGGAGCAGATGCATGAGCGCTGTGAAAACTACCCTCCCTGTGATTATCTCTCTGACCAAATAGGATTTTACATGGCCTACAACCGTTTTTTTGGGAGATAATAAGGATGGGATGGTCACTTCATTTATTTTGCCTGGGACAGCTCTGAACCTCCCAGTAAAAAGAAGGTTGTGGGCTGGAAGAAGGAAAGAAAAACATCTTGACTGGGGCCATCTTTCATTGTCCTCCTACCCTGCTGGAATGCCAAGGCAATAATTACTGAACTTGTTGAGCTTGCATTAGTCCTCTTCCTTTCACAAAAAAGATTTCTCTTCAGTCATCTTTTGTGGTGTTTTAAGCTTCACCAGAAATGACTGAGAAGACTCTACTTTCTCTCCTCTCCTTTGAATCCCCATGATGCAGTAGGTAAAAACCCTGTCATTTCTCTCAAGAAAATCAATGTATGCCTTAAAAACATAACAAGACCTTTTATTCTCCTCCACAAAATGCAGAAGGATTATAGAAAGAGAATATCATGTCATGTGTAAATGCAACAGATACGGTCCTGGGATGCTCATTGGGAAGACGGCAGAACAGCTGCCTCCTGGTAGTGGGAAAGTTCAGTATTTTCAGGTAGTATAATCACTCTAAATATGTGCCAGTGTAGGATCATTTTATAAAGACAGAAGTGTGGAAATACTATTACATAGCCAAAAATCAGGTTCTGGTACACTCTTCTGATTATTCTGTCACAAAATTTGCCTGTAGAGCAACAACAGATAAATCCCAAAGAGTGTGTTTAAGGACTCCTTTTAGCTAGCACTTCCATTGGTGTGCTGCATCCAGCGACTGCCTCTGAAGAGGAACTTGGCAATTTCTGTTGCTTTTGTTACACTTGGTTTCTGGTGAACCTGAATATACACAAACAGAATAAAAATGTAATCTGTTCCTTCCATCTCACTCACATCTCTCCCATATACACAGACATAATAATATATGTGCATTTATAACATATCCCCTTCCCTCTGCACTACTTCATTCTGTCCTCTGGTGTGAATGTTATATCTTAGCAGCTTTCTGTGCACATCCTCCATGTGTGTTGTGAGCTTTCCTCCCCTGGGAGGCAGACTGTGTATCCCAGCTCCGGGGACCAGGACAGCTGACCCTCAGGAGAGTGAGGAAGAACAAACCTCTGTTTGCATGTAAGCTGCTGCAGCCAGCCCCAGCTGCTAACTGCAGTAAACACTGCTGCCTCTCTCTGTTCCTCTGGACAACCTTCATCTGCAGTTAGGGAACCTAGAGGATAAAGCCTGATCCTGTGAACCCTGAAGAACATCCAGGATCCAGGTGTGTGAGTCTTCCTCCTTCCCCCTGTGCCCCAGTGAGAATCAGAAGTGACTACACTGAAATTAGGTCACAATCCCAGTGCACCATGACAGTGAGGGAGAGGAGGGCCAAGCTCTTCTTGATTTGCCATCTACCAAGTTCAGCGTTTCTCTGAAAGACCTTGCTCTGAAATAAGGACAGAGGAAAAGTTCCCAGAGGTGGCTGTCGGCGTGAGCGTCTCTTGTTTGGCAAGCTGCTATGATCTGTGCCAGCTATGCTGACCTTAGCCAAGGAGAAGACAGTTAATAAGTACCTCTGCTTGTTCTGGGCAAACATCTGGGACTGGTTACTCCATTGGCATAAACTGTCAGGGCTTTGCTGCTCACAGCAAAACTCTCCTCTGAACACCATCTAGTAAAAATGAGCAAAGTGCTCATAGAAAGCAGTGGAAATTTTGATGGGGAAAATACTAGACAGATTAGTGAAATCCTAGTACCTGCTGTAGTAACAAGTTAGTTTTGTTGTTGTTGTATAATTTTGTCAGCCCAAAAAGAAAATCAAGCTTCCTGTCTGTATTTGCATCTTTCTGTTACTGTTATATTTTCCTCTCCCTTTCAGTAAATAATTTTTTTCTTTTCAGGGAAATTGCACACAAAGACCTCGATCATGTCATCTACTCTCTGTCACCAGGTTTTTAGTTACAAATTTACTGTTGGAGTGGAGGAGCTCGATCTTCACCTGGTTAATGCAGATTTTAAAGACTCCTACAAGTCCTGTGCTGCCATCTTATGGACACTGTATTTATTGTACTTAATAACACACTGTTCCTTTTGAAGCATTTGAAAAACCAAACCCAGTGGGCTTTCTTCCCCATTCATTTCATCCTAAGTGAATACATACATACATACACTAAAAGGCCAGAAAGGAAAAATAGGGACAAAATATGCAACTGGATCATATGCAGCTGAGCTGATATTTTAGTTGGGCTATTTATCCTGACTGTCAAGTTCCCACTGGAATCTGTCGGTTTAGCTCCTTTTTATCTCTACACAGACAGCAGAGGAGATGCCTCTGAATAAATTCACAAGCCCTTCTGTGTGTGCCCCCACTTTTAGCAGCTAAAGAACTGCTTTCTGTAATACAACCCAAAAAGACAGAGCAATTCCAAGAAGGAGAAGTAGACAGGTTGTATTTATCACTTTGCATCATCTTTCATGTCATCATCTCGTATCACCAGTGACTGCAGATGCTGTCAGCAGCAGCTGCCGGTGTGGTGTTACAGTTCACTTTTAAAAGGAACCCAATACGAGCCCTTTATGTTGGCTCTCACTCTATTTCAGCAATATTCGGCAAATACTCTCTGCACAGAATTCAAGCAACTGCGCAAATGTCTCCTTTCTCAGGGAACCACACCACAAGTGCTCCTCACCCCCCAGCCTATCACTACCGGGTGGTGGAGAATGGACTTCACGTCTCTAGAGTCAGCACAAGGCCCTGACACCTCCTTTGGGCTCTTTCTGCCATGCAGAAGAGCCGTGGGAGGCCACGGGGCTCTGCAGGTCATTAACTCACTGCTGATATTTGCAAGGCTGACTGGAAAGCAGCTATGGAGAGGGCTTAGTCTCAGCACAGACTCTGCCTTCACTCCCTCGCTTTGAGCACACTCAGTGTAAACAGTTCATCACGATGCCACTGCAGCGGTGTAAGGGCAGGATGGATAGGACATCAGTAGAAGCTGGGGGAGATAAGGAGGAGGAGGACAGTTATCTCTGCTTCCAGATGGGATTCCAACCTACCCTGCATTTCTGTGTTAGCTTTATCAGAGCTCTGCACTTCTTTAAAAGGGCTTCTTAAACTCTTGACCAGGGAGTGCTCTCCACCTCATTCTGACATATCACTCCTCAGGGGAGAACTGCCTTAGTCTTCTCCAAGCCAAGGTTTTCTTCCTTTTTGCAAGAACTAAAACACCAGATACCTTGGAATTAAGAGAAATGTCAAAGTGAAGGACACCTACACCAGACGGAATTGTTGCAGCCAGACCTTTCCTTATGGATAGTGGGCACACTTGTACCAGGAGAGTGTCTGTTTGGATTGATTAATGACTTCTGAATTGTTCTAAGAATCGGGTGAATGATCTTTGGTTGAAGAATTGTCACCAAAACCCAAGTGCAAATCACAAACTTCAGAATTTTCCAGTTCAAGAAAAAAGGGAAGGAAACAGATGTTAATGACCTCTACTTGAGCAAAATTTTCTTCACAGTCTCTTGGGTGGACTCTGTGATGCCAGCACTGCTAGCCAGCCTTCTGTTGTTGATCCTCTCACAAACACTGGTAAAAGGGGTAAATATTGTTCTTTATTTGAAGTGGTGAAATTGCTTATCCCACTGAATTAAACGCTTTTTCTTTTTTTTTTTCCTTTTTTTTTTTTCTATTTGAAACGTGTTCCTTAAAGACCTTTGGATTCAGTTTTAACTCTTCTGTTTTCAGTGGCTCAGTTCCATTTCTTAGCCGTCCTAATTCCTTTTAACTACTTGGTTGGAAATTTCCTCTTGTTTGTAGCCAGATGGTTCCCCAGGGTGTGTTTGTCAGTAGGTCTCATAAAACTGTTTGTCTCCTTTTCCAGCTTGTGTCAGTTGAGGCTCTGACAAAATCAGTGTGGTTTTAGATGGGACAGTAACAATATTGCTCTGTTTCTTGTGATAGCCTTTTAGCTTTTCCTCAAAGCAATTACAGTATCATGGAGAAATAAACTGAATCCATGTATAATTAACAGGCCAGTGTAACTTCAGAGGCTATGAAAAGTATCCATTTGTTTTTGTGTCTAGGATGAATATTTGAGATGGAGTGAATATCTATTTGTAGAATTCTACTATCAACTGACCAGAGTACTTGACTAGTCTACTAGGAGATCAAAAAGCAATCAGAACACCACCATAACTCACACCATTTCTTGGACCTTATTATGCAGGTTTTCCTTAATTAGAGATACTAGAGAGCTAATTAGTGTGTCGTTCCATAGACAGCATATATTTGAGGCTCTGTTCCTCTAGCTCAGTAAATCCTTACTCATATGTTTAATGCTTATTTACACAAGTCCAGCAGGCCTCACTGAGACAAACTGGATGAACAAAAGTTTTGGCACACTGTTACTATGTTGTCCTTTAGTGAATATCATTTCCTGGAGCTAAAATATGTCTGAGAGGTATGACAAGAGAGGAAGAAGGAATTGACCACTGAAACTGTTCAGGGTGCACTAGCACATTGTTTTGTTTATTTGTTCCCTCTTCAAACCCTCTTATTAATCATGAGCAGAATATTGAAATAAATGGACCATGGGTTTGTCCTGCAGGTTCTAAACCCTCACCCTTTGAAGGACCAACTCCCTTGAAGTTTTTAGTCCCACATCAGATAAGAACTCTGGCATCCTGGCTGTCATTTGCCTGAGGTGGGGTTTGGACAGTAATCGGGGGTTGTTCAGGAAAGTCTAGGCAAAAATGCCTACCTGCTGTGCTTGTTCTGCCAATCATCACATCATCATCATCATCATAATAAGGGTAGGAAAACACTTGGCTTGCATCCATAGTGGTACATAAAAAGTTCACACTTCTGATGCTAATATTTGTTGGCTTTTATGTTGCAGACTGTGTCCCAGCTCATGATGGATATGGCTCTGCATGCCTTTGATGACCAGTATCTGGGGTGCAGAGAGCAGGTGATGGAAGAACTGGAGCAAGGAGACTATTTCCAAAAGGAGATAGCTGCTAACAAGGACTATTTGAGTCTCTGGAAGAAGGCTCAGAAGGCTTTGTTAAAGAGCCCTGTGGGTCTCCTGAGGGAGATGCAGGAGAGCCATGCCACAGTCCTCATGGCTTACACTATGAACTCTTCCCTGCACTCTCATCTGAACTTGGCCACATCTACAGCAGGAAGCTCTCCAGAGCACTACAGACACAACTTCAGCTTCAAATATTTTCACTTCTACCTAACGACTGCTATCCAGATACTGAAGCAATGGCAGAGCAGCACGGAGAGCAGGGGGCAGCCCGAGTGCCAGCGGGTGTACAGGGGCATGCAGCACAGCCGTGTCGAGGCGGTGGCAGGCAGCCGGGTGCGATTTGGCCGCTTCACTTCCACCTCCCGCCTCTGGAATGAAGCCCAGAAGTTTGGGAACGAAACTTTGTTCACAGTGACCACATGCCTGGGAGCAGCTGTGCAAGGCTTTTCTTACCACCCATCTGAGAAGGAGGTCCTTATCCCACCGTATGAGATGTTCCTTGTCCAAAGCTTCTCTCGGACACGGGGAGGTCACCGGGTGCATCTGCACTCTGTGGGCAGCTACAGCAAGTACCACTGCCAGCTCCTGGCAGGTACTGGGCGCAGCTTCCTGGGCGAGGGGTACAGGACAGCCTGGTCTCCAGTACTCCAAGCAGCCCTCACCAGCTGCTCCTCCGTGGAGCCACACGCGAGCCCAGCTCTGTAGTTTGCCCATGGCCCAGCCTTTGCCTGTTAGTCCTGAAACTTGGGAGCACCCCACAGCTCGCTAAATAGGAATCCTCCTCATTTGTCCCACTACTGCTCTGGCAAGCTCAGGCAGTTGCAGACAAAGCTACTGTTGCTTTAGTGGTGCTCTGTCCTGTGACAAAAGGGAAGCAAGCTGTTATTTGGGAAAGCACACACTGTGAGTTTCCTGGCTGCACAGCTAACTCTCTGCTAGAAGCCCTCACTGGGCCTGTTCCACATCCCTGTCCTTCCACGAGTCCACCATCAATACAGGTCTCTTGCTTTTGTTTCTGTGGACAATAGTGTGTCAATGCAACCTTTGAACACAAAACAATCATTCAGGAATGAGCATTTGTGCTTGGACCTAAGCCAAAGTACTAGCTAGAGCAGAAAAAATGGCTCTTCTGGGCAAAGGCTATGTTAGCAAGTGGAGGAAGCTTAAGGCAGCCAAAAGAGGTCTACATGATGGCTCTCTTGACTTTCTTTCAGCTTCAAGAGCGAAGAACAGTGCTTCTGCTGCCCTCGCCTCTGCAGTTCTTCCTGCTGTAGCTGGAGTTTTCCTAGGCTTGGCCCACAGTGACTGATCCTCTAGCTGCATCCAGATACATATCCTTGAATAGCAGGCAAGAAGAATTCACAGGAAATCAGCCTCTGGAGTTCCTGTTGTGGCAGAAGGTTCAACCTTCCCTGTGCTTTCAGCTGCAGCTCTCTAGCTGAGAGTGGAACATTCAAGCTAGTTCATCAAAACAGACCTTCCCTGGATGCCTTCAGGTAGGAGGCCATGTATCTGTGGCCTTTCTGAAGAGTAAGGCAGTGACATCCTTCACTGTAGGTGGCATTAGGCATTCAGGAAAGACACACATGGACTTTACAGATGTCTTAGTACCTTTACTTTTAGGGACAGTCTGTCTGTGGGATGCACAAGGCACCATGGTGGTAAAGTTAAGTGGGCAATGTGCAGCTTTGCATATCTCCTTTGAGTGCAGGGTCCCAGGGGACAGTAAAGTCTGTAACAGTTGTTATGCTGCTGCATAATGGTCTTTCCCCACTGCATGACCCTCTGCATCAAAGCCACAGCTCTCTGCATCTCACACATGGGGGACAAAGGCAGAAATCTGCCTTGAGACATGAACTTAGCAGCTGAAGATGATGAGACTTGTCAGTCTTGTCTTCAACTTTCATGTTCAGCTTTAGCATTTCTTGTGAAAAAGAAATCTTCAGGTGTTAGCAGATTAAATGGAGCAGCTTAAGGCTCCGCAGCTTGTGTAACAGACGTAGGTGTCTGTAATGGCAGAGGTCATCATCTGATCATCTCAAACCTAGTAACATGTTCTGTGAAACTAAACTACTGTCCCTGCAATCCTGAGACATGCTTGCACAGGCAGCTAAAACAGATTCAATACAGAACTATTTAGCTTGTTTTCCAGCTATGTATCTGTGTTACTTTCTTGTTGCTCTCGGTTTACTAGTGATTTCAAACCATAAGTTGTCAGAATTTGATTTTGACTTCTAAATGCTCAATGCTAAACCCAGATTTAAAAAAAAAATTAAAAAAAGAAGCAGCTTCTGCAGATATTTGTATGAGTGTTCTAACATGCTTAAACTCTTTTCTATGTAAAAATTACAGGAATCAAGATGGATTTCTGACATATCAGCACATTTATGTCTCTTTCTTCTTATCTGTTATTGAAGGGATGCAGGCTTCAACCATGCTAACAAAGGTTTGGAATCCTTCACAAGGTGGCTTCAGCACCCTGAAAGCCTCCTCTAAGGAGTCAGCTGCTATTTTCAGGCTTTTCTTTATGCATACATCTCCTTCAAGGACACAGGTAGCCTGTAGGAAAGCAAGAAATGAAGAAGATGAGGGTAGAGAGTGAAGCTCAAGCTGTTGGGATGTTCCACTTAAGGAGGAACTGCCTTCTGTGGTACATGGTGTCTCATCTAGTTGCAGCATCTTTGCGATCTCAGCATAGTCCAGGATAAGTTCTGATACTTGGAGGGATAAGGCAGGTGAACTCGATAACTGATGAAGAGCAGACTCCACTGTGTCAGGGAAATTGTCATGCTCCAGCATCACTGAAACGAGCACAGCCATGATGCCTTCTACAGCCCTCTTGTAGCTCTGGTAAAGCTCCCTCACGGCGGCGATCCTGTCCTGCAGGGAGGTGCTGGGGCTGGTGAGCCCCGTGGGCAAGCCCTGGCTCATGCACTCCTGCACAGCCCTGGCCTGTGTCCCCACGGCAGCTTGCATCTCCTTCAAAGCCCTGACCAGGAGCTGCAGGTTCTCCTCAATGCTCAAGTGCTCTTTTAGTGGCAGGATGGGGAAGCTGGTGCCAAGATGCGTGTTGAGGAGCCGGAATATTTTGTTGGTTGAAGACAGGTAGAAGTAGAGCAGGTCATGCAGCTCGTGGCAAGCCCTGAGCAGCCTCTCTTTGTCACTCGTAAACACCAGGCCCGACAACATTCCTGGAGTGGGAGTCTGACTCTGAAAAGCAAACAGAGGAAATCCAGGAGACACGGAGGAATAAAACTGGATGTACTTTCAGCCAGAATGTTCCATTTCTGAACCAAATATTACAAATTATCAATCCACCTGACCCATCATCCTCCCAAGACATTACAGCCAGAACACAGAAAAAGCTCTTTGATAGCCTTTGCAGGAGGCTCACCAAGCAGGCCAGCAAAACATGGAGTAAACAGATGCAAGTACCATTACTCTTGCTGTAACTGAATTATTCTTGACTTTTGGTGTCTATTGGGAAAATTTATGGGAGTTCTAGCAAATAATCTACCTTGAATCATCCTTAGAACTATAATTCTTCAGTTTGTATATACTGGTGAGTCTACATAAAATTAAATTCTTATTCTGCTGGGAGACAGAGCAAAGTCAAATGTATCACACATCTGCATTCAAGAGATAAAGCAACTAAGGCTGAGCAATTCAGTGTTTTATCAAGCTACAGTTTCCTATAGAAGTGACTCACATCTGTCAGTTCATACAGCAGCTAGATCTTGCAAGAATCCCTTGATAGGTGGAAGCACAAAACATCCTCTGTGGCTGGACTCCTGTCTTGCTACCGTTTTGACTACTAAGGAGGTTATGTCCTCCTGCTTGCACCTAAGAGTTCTCACAATGTCAACAGCAGGCACAGTCCTGGGACAGCACATGGCTGAGGAACTGCTCCTGATCTTGCCTTTGCTTGTGCCAGAGCCCTGGGAAGCCAGACTGGTTGCAGCAGACATGTTTCAACAGCTATGTCCTGTGGTTAGATGTGCAGTTAGACCTGTCCAAGCAGTTGTAACTTCCCATCCCACTTCAAACTTTTTTAGACTTTTTTTCTCAGTGCTCAGCTTAACCTTCTGTCTCTTCCTCCCTTCCCTTCCCAGGGCTAAAGTGGTCCGAAACTGTGTGAAATTGCACAGTGGATTTTAACCTCCACTGCTGTTCAGCCAGAGCTGGCTCTGGGGCTCTACACCATTTCTTCCACCTCTCATAACATCAGAAGAGAGGACTTGGCAAATCGCGGCCGAGAGGGGTGGCAGGCACTCCAGAGCCCTTCCTTCCAACTGGTTATGTCTGAAACTATAGCTATTAATTTTCCCTAAAGACCTGGAGTAAAGCAGGAACAAAAGTGCTTAGCTATTGTTTAAATTGCTTTCTGTCATGTTCCAAGTGATAGAGACTCTACAAAATAAACATTTGCATCTGCTGCAAACCCTGAAGACCTGCTATCAGTTTCCCACCTACAGAATGGGACAGAGGCAGATGCCAGCCTGAACAGTTCAATTCAGTCCAGGGCTGGAAACAGTATTTCACAACTACATGGCATTCTCTGCTAATAACAGGAGTCCCAACGACTGCAGAAATGTAATCGCTAAATCATTACTGTTCTCTCTCAGCTCATCTTCTCATGCCTACAGCTCTGAAAACAAGGAGAGTTTGGTCCTCTTGCTCTAGGTTGAATATATTAGCTCAGCTTTCAGGGGAAAACAAGCTGGCAATTGCAGAGTACTCATTTTATGCTTGATCTTCCACTTCCTTCTGAGAACCAAACCATTCTTTACTGGGAGGTAGCATTCATGACCAGAGCTAGTGAGCATCAGGTCCATCTTCCTAAAGATCAGAGCACGAAAGATGCCTACCTTCGATGAAGGCAGAAGTACAAGCTTGTCTTGCTGGGACAGACAAAGCCTGTTTTCACTGTCTGTGCTATGTATTTTTCTACTTGTGTGGGACTGCTCCACTCTTCTTCCATAATTTGCAGGTGTACAAAGCCAGCCATGGCAACAATTCATTATTTCAAGGTATAGCTGCAAGCATTAGTATTTATCGTTTACACTTATAAACAATAGAAATTGATAAATCCCAGCACGAAACCTAATCCTGTATCTGTATGAATGAAAAATGTTGTTCTACATGTTTTATATCCATTTATATTCATATTAACAGCAAGTAAGAGCAGCCCCTTTCAGCCACGGCTGCATGCACCTGTGACGGTACCCTTGTCATAGGCAGGAGGATTCGTGCTGTACCCATTCTTTCCAGGAACTGGTCTTTAGAGGATCTAACAATTGGGAACTAGCATTAAATAAACTGAAATCTGCTAAAATTGGAAGGAAAGGGAAAGGATGAAGAAAAAGAGATGAATTTGGGTAAACATCACACAACAGAATGACAAGCAGACAGGCAGCAGGACCCAGCTGAAGGCCAGCCTCTGAATTCCTAACTCATCACATGCTGCTGGAAACCACCAGAGGAACACAGGGGAAAGAGGATGAAGTCACTGTCCCATACACGTCTCAGCTGATTGCAGGAGCACTCAAACAAAATCAGGTAGGCAGTCTAAATGTTTAATTAGAAAAGTTTCTGGAGAAAATCTCCCTGAAGCTGGAGAAATAGAAATAAGGAAATATCTGTGGCCTAACTGTAGAAAGCAAATTTTAAAACTAGCAGAAATGTTAATGTGAAGACTAAAAGGTAATTTTAGCATTAAGAAACATAAAGTCTAGAACCTGAAATAATGATGCATAAAGAATAGATGCTGAAAGTCTCCTCCACATCTGTCTAGTGCATACAATGTTTGGTGAAGTGCTGTTCCTCCTGGAACATTTTGTCTTGTCAGTTTTGGCAAAGAAGGAGAAAGAAATGGTCTTTCAACAAAACATTGCTATAGTAGGAAGGATCTAGTATCACTCAGAGAGCAAGGCAGCAACATCTCTAGGGCAAAACTGATATGAAATCAGACTTTGCATTGATGTGGCTTTATGCTTCCTGAAAATCACAAACCTTTACTGTATATGTGCTTTGCTTCCTTCAGGTTGAAGAAAAAGAAAGATGTGTTAAAGAGTTTATTTTCTTGACACAGCTACAAGGTAAGTGGCTGAAAGAAATGTACAGTACTGTGTAAAAATATTGTGGAAAAAAATTCTCTTTAGACTGCCTTGTATTTCAACACTGGAACTAAAAGTTGGCTAGGGGACTGTTGAAATAATTCTGGTTTTCTACCATGATCTGGTGTGTTGGGGAGTGTTTAGTAAAACACAGCTGGGTCAGTGTCAGATGATTTACAGTTGGCATGTAATGCAAGAGTTACAAAGGACCAAAATGAGGCAAAGGTATCTTTTTAAGAAGAAAAATCTGGCTAGTCCTCTACACACAACTATTTGTAGCTCTAGTTGTGTTATGCAGGCACCAGAGGCAAGCAGTGCATAAAAGTGGGCCAGATTTGCAGTAAGAGGGCTGAGAACGCAAAAGTGCGACAAAGAAATTTAGTCATCCTGCTCTTTCCTCATTTGTCCCTGTTGCAAAGTAAGGCAGGCAGTTAAGTCAAAATCACGCTAAAGTGTTTTTACTTTGCAGCTGGTGATGGGTTAAAAGGAAGCAGCACAGAGTTGATTACAGAAGCTTAGTGATGAGGAACTTCACTATCACTGGTGACAGTCACTTTGGACTCTGCTCATTGGCATGCAGGTGATGAAGAAAAATGCATGAAATATGCCTTTTGTCTAGCAAACCACTGACAGCTCAGAGAGGAATGGTGACTGTAAGGATTAAACACAAGTGCCTGGGGGCATAAATCAAAGAAATTAAATGCTGTGCTCTGTACAGGAGGACCAGATTCTGCTCAGTCGTCTTAGGCACTTGGTGGACACCTGCTGATGATAATAGCCCCACACAGGACACCCTGGATGTGGAGGGAGTGTGGCTGCACAAGCGTGGCTCTCCCTGCAAGCTGGTGCGTGCTGCTCCAAGGCAGTCTGCCACCACAGACACCCTGCTGGAGTAGATGCACCTCATGGTGCTTACGTGGCATGCTGAACATCATGGGGCTGTCTGCAGCTGGTTCACATTCATGAGGGAAAAAAAAAACAACACAGTAGGAAATCACAGCATTAGGGAGATGAATCAACAATGAGCAGGAACTAAATATCAGGGAAGGAAGCACAGTGGGAGATGTGTGTAAAGGGATAGAGGTTAGAATGGGTTTGATTTTACTGCTCTCTATGGATGCCCAAGTGTGAGTTTATCGGTATAAGCACAGAGTGCTCCCATGGTAACGTCTTCTCCTGAGTGTGAGGAATAGGCTACAGTGGCATAAAACACCCTGCTGCTGATACAGACCATGCCCACTCCACCAGCCATCATAGCCACTAAAAATCAGATACCACTAACTGAAGAAACTAGGTGGATACAAGTGTGTCTAGAGCAGGTTTTTCATTTCCACAGCTTATTCTAGGTTTTGCTGATTAGATGAGGTTTTTCTGCTTTTCAGGGAACTAGTTTGGCTTCTACCATCTTCAGTTTCCGAGGAGAAGAAAGACCCACGTTTGTTTTACCAAACTGCTAACCAGGTTTGTTAAGGGTCTTTGTTGCTCTGAGTATCTTCAACACCTCATAATATCCTTTTCCAGTAAGGTGGCTCAAGTTCCAAAACAAGAATCAGGATTTCTACATTTACAAGCTATGCCTTGTGATTTGACCTGCTGAGTGTAAGAAGAGCCAGTGAGGCAGACACAAAGGATATTTCACTGCTCTTTAAAGGTTAGGGTTATGGCTGTCGTACTGAGTAAGAGATTTCTTTTCTCTCTTGAAGCAGCCTATTTCTGAAGAATGGCACTGAGTGACCTCCTTTACCCAGATAACCCCAAGCGAAGGCAAGAACTGATCCATCTGCACCAGGAATTGCTCAACTGCATGTCCACAAATTTCCATGCGACAAATGAGCTGGCAGGAGTGCTGAACGAACACCTGGGCTGCACCATTCCCCACATTCAGATGAGAGAGAGCAGCACTGTCAAGGAAAACTGCGACATTATCATTCAAGCCATGAGTGAGATTCAGCATCAGGTACAGAAGATCGATAGTGACATGAAAGAAAAGCTAGAGCCTGTGCTGTACCAGAAGCTGTATGACATCAAAGAGCCCGAGCTGGAGAAAATTGCAATAGCCCATAAAATTTTTTCCATTGTTCTTGGAGAAGTGACTTCAACAGCTGGCATGGTAGCTATGAAACTTCTTGGCTCCAACCTTATAACTCTCACTGTGAGCAACCTTATCAGTCTCCTTGCACAAATTGGGGCATCTGTTCTTGGGGGACTCAGCATCACCGTTCTTGGGCTGGGCATTGAAATGATCCTCCATGCCATCCTGGGAGCCGTGGAGAGGAACCAGCTTCTGGCAGCCGTGAGAAGCTACGAGAAGCACCTGGCTGAGTTTAAAGCAGCCTCAGAAAAGTACCAGCAAGCCATAGGTGAAGTGACTTCCTTGGTGAGACAGCAGGCTCAGTGAATGGAGTTGGAGTTCCCTCTCTTAGTGTGACAGCCACTGCAGCAGCTATGCCTGCAGAAACCTTTTTGATTCATTATGGTACAATAACTACCAGTGGCTTTTTTTTCTTATTAGTGGCGGCAGAGCAAGAGATCTGACAAATCAGGGAACTGGCACTGAAACATAGTAATAGGGAACTGACTTACAGGTGCTTCTGGGAGGAAACACTTCAAAATACTTTGCACCTCTCCTTCAGCTGTTCTCTGGAATGCCTTGTAGACAACCTTGGCCTGGAATTCGTACTGGGGACAGTAATATTCACGGCCAGAGCAGCAGTGGTGAGAAGGTGTGACTCTTCTCTGACTGTGTTTCTGTATCAAAGGTGGCAACAATTTCAACAGGCCGTGTTGACAGTCCATGTCGTCCTCTGGAGGGCTCATCAGGACAAGTGTGGCTGTTAACTCTCAGCATGGATTAGTGCTAAATCTGATAGGCTGGATTCCCTGTTCAATGAACTGCTTACAAGGACTAGGTGAAGCACATTTATCTGCTGTTTCCTGTCCCATCCCTGCCTAAGGACCCAGCCACAGATCTTCTTTAAATAACCTCTAATGCCCAGGATATTAGCAGGTAGAAGCAGCACGGGCCTGCAGGCAAACACACACAATCTTGCCCCACAACTGAGAGAACCTGACTGGAGTGTTCCAGGCATGCCTGGCAGTGAATAATTTCCTATGCTCAGCAATGCCCCACTCCTGCCAACCACAGGTAAATATTTCTGTGCCCAGTTGCTGCTCTGTTGACTGAAATGGTATTATACACATGCACAAGTGTCTGCAGGATTACAGCCCTATTCATGCTCTGGATTTGTTCTCGGGTGCCAGCAATGTGGGACTGCCAACAGCACTCCTGGATCCTGCACTTCACAACATGCTGCCAAACATCCTTATTGTTCAGATTTTAGGAGCAAAGCTGTAAGCAAGAACATGGTTTGCCCTCTCTTGCTCTGATGTGTTCTGGTTTGCTTTTTTTTTTGCTTTGATCTTTGAAAATAAAATAAGATAAAGTTCATTTAAGAATTAATAAAAATGTACCTGAAAATTGTCTAGACCTCTCTTTCCTGTATGTGGTTTTTGTTCTGCCTGAAAAACCAATCTTAAACCAAATCATGGAAAAAGATTAAAATCTTCTTTAGAGATGCAATTTATAAGTTTTTTTACTATATCTGTGATAGGTTAATCTAGTAGGATTGTGTATAGATTCCTTTTTTAGTACCAGCTTCCCTTATACTAAAAGCATATCCAAATCTATACGTGTTTGTTAATGTTCAATATCAGCAACATTATTGTATTCATGACTGTGAAAGTAAAGAGATGGGAGAGATGACAACAGGGAATCTCTGCATTGACTGTATAACCCTTCCAGTCTGGGTTTTGATTTTTGGTTGGTTTGTTTTATTTTGTGGCTCCCCCCCTCCCCGCCCCACTGTTTTTTAATCCTCTTTTCTGTCTCCTCTTTGCTTTTGTGTTCAAAAGCCACTAGACGGCAATGCAGCTGCTGTCTCTCAAGCAGCTCTGCCCGTCCTCACTGCGAAAGCCCAGGATTCAGGAGCCATGGGTGAGTGCCAGGGCTGGACAAACTGGGACCAGCATAAGGCGCAGAGTGGGCGGTATGGGTCAGGAGAGGCAATTCAGAGGAGGCAGAAAGCACCACGGGGTTGTGGTGGGTGACACGGTGATCTGAGGCATCATTTCCCCATCTCCCATCTCCTGACACTAGTGGCACTCGGTTTAGAGGTACTGCTTTGGGTGCAAGAGGCTGCCAAACGCTGCAGTGTTGGAGAGGTAGGAGTTCCCCCCCCTGCCCACTTTCTATGTGCAAAGGTACATTCTAGTTTAAGAAAAAAAAGCTTGGTACACACTGTTGCAGGACTGCCAGTCACTGCTGAGCAAGAATAGCTAAGTCAAATAAAACCAAATCTGGTATAGTTTTCAGGCAATTTGTCCACATTTTCTTGGAAGCAAATTCTAAGCAGTGTCAGGGGAAGTGGAATATGCAATGAAGAACATACACATACAGTTTCTGTTCACCTCTTGGTAGATCCTTTTTCCTGGTGGGCTTAAAGGAAAGCTGGCCATCACACAACAGCAGGTGTGGCAAGTGTCCTCATGCTCATGAGATACTGGAAGATGCTGAAAATGCTGAAGGTGCTGGAGGCCTCTGCTTATGAGCTAGGAAGCTGTGAGCTCACTGAGGCCAAGGCAGCGTGCCCAGCCAGCTAGGAGAGCTGCCCATGACCTCACAGAGGGGCGTGGCACCATCCACCCAGAACAATGTGGGTTTGAGGTGAAAAACCTGCCGATCTACCTGGGACCTTACCAAAGTGTTCTCTCAACTCTAGTAATAAGAACAGCAATGGGATTTACTTGCCTTACTGACAGTTCCACACTTGAACTGAGTGCAGCATGTTTAACCAGTTAGATGCAAGGGAGAGCACCCTGTGGAGCAGGAACTTAGCTCTGTTTCTCTCGGTAACTGAAACCCTGTCCCACAAATTAAGAAGTAACTCCTGCTCTCTTGAGCCCTATGACCAGACTTACACTTGGTCCTCCAAAGATGTCATAACTAGCCTGGGGTCAACCAGTCTGCTGATGTTTCTCCTCTAGACTGTCTGGAGCTGCCTCTCAGTGTGACAGGAGTGCCATGTAAAAAATGTGAGAGGACGATTGTCCTTCAAATCAGCTCCAAGTCAGCAGGTCTTGCTGGGAGAAAGCAGTTAGGACTGAGGCAGTACCACTGTCCCCACTGAGTCCAGTATTGTGACAGAAGACCCCAAACCCTGTGAGGAGCAGCCAATCTTCAAAGCCTCAGCTGTCCCCCTCTCCAGGGACATGGTACATGACAGGGGTGAGTGTAGCCACAGTGTTCCCATCACACCCCCTCAAGCATTCTCCCTCTGCTCAGTCTGCTGTTCGGAACCCCTCAAAAAGTTCCAGGTTTGCTGATTATTTGAAAAACTGCAACTGTAACATCATTTTGCATGGCATGTTCACCCAGAGCAGGAAGTCTACAAATTCTGCTCCGACATCTCACCACTTCTGCTCCTCAGTGCATGGGGTAACGTCCTTCCTGCACCTCCCCAGGCATGTTAACTCTTTAACCCTGCACCCATCCTGTACTGTGTGCCCTCTCCTCATTCACCGTGACGTGGCTGCTACCCAAGGAGACGTTTCACGTGCCATTACACGGGTCCTGTACCTGACACAGTATCCTGCACCATTACATGGTGGAGCACTGGAACGGGCTGCCCAGGGAGGTGCTGGAGTCGCCATCCCTGGAGGGGTTCCACAGGCATGCAGGTGCGGTGCTCTGGGACGTGGTTCAGTGGTCACGGCAGTGCTGGGTCGATGGCTGCACTCGATGACTTCAGAGGCTTTCTCCAGCCCTAACGGCCCCGTGCTGACCCTGCTCCTAAAG
>NW_008584153.1:419-650 GCF_000691845.1 Merops nubicus | reverse complement strand
GCTGCTTTTCAGGCAGGCTGCGGCAGACTCTGGTCAAGGTGTTACCCGAAGTTTCAGGGCACCTGATTGTCCAAGCCTCTGATGACAAGGTTGAGACAATATTCCTCTTCTGACTGACTCTTAGAGTGGGGCCACCAGGGGAGATGCACACCTTGGGGAGAAGCCTACCCAGGGACATGATCCCCGCTCCCCGCAGGACACTCCAATCTCCTCCTGGCCCCACGCCCCACG
>NW_008584153.1:0-384 GCF_000691845.1 Merops nubicus | reverse complement strand
GCTTAGTCTGTTGGTGTCCCCCACCCCTGGGGTCAGTGGCCACGGGGCCTGGTGGCCCCAAATTCTGGTGGCTGCAAGTCCTGGGTCTTGGTGACCACATGCTGTGGTGTCCCCGAGTCCTGGTGGCCCAAATCCTGATGTCCCCAACTCCATTATTTCCCAGTATCCCCCTCCCCTCACCCAGTAGCCTCATCCCCATGCCCACTAGCAGGTCCCTATGCCCCCTAGCCCTCCCCATTCTCCCCTGCCTCTGCCCTGTAGCCCCCTCCCCCTACCAATTATCCCCTTCCTACTCCCTATTATCCGTCTCCCCTCACACTATAGCCAGCACTCCCCCTCCCCATCCCATTCCCACTCTCCCCTCCCCGTTACACCTCTCCCCCT
>NW_008584152.1:0-468 GCF_000691845.1 Merops nubicus | reverse complement strand
GAACAGACTGCCCATGGAGGTGGTGGAATTACCATCCTTGGAGGGGTTCAGAAAATGTATGGACATGATACTTCAGGACCTGGTTTATTGGTCATGATAGTGTTGAGTTGATAGTTGTACTCAATAATCTTAGAGGTCTTTTCCAACCTTAATGATTCTATCACCTAAAATATCCCTGCTTCACCTAGTCCCAGGCACGCCCAGCAGCCTTTGCTCAGCGAGGTGTCACTGCCACGAATTCCCAGGGTTCCACCCCAAAGGTAGACCAGAACTGCAGCAAAGGCCACTGAAGGCTCTGTGAGTGGATCTCAGGGGATATTCAGGCACACACAGTGTCTCTGCTCCTCTCCTATGTTCTCCCACCAGCCAGAAAGCTGACGCTGACCACTTGCAATCCAGTACTGCTCTCATCCACACATGTTTCCTAAGAACACAAGTAGTTTTTTTACTACCAGAGAGAGTCCCAAT
>NW_008584151.1:0-24547 GCF_000691845.1 Merops nubicus | reverse complement strand
CGCTGTGAACAGGCTGAGGCGGCCCCCGGGCTGCTGGGAGGGCGAGACGAGAAGGCTGGTGAGGGTGCCGGGGCTTGGTCAGGCCTGTTTCCTTTGCCAGATGTTAAATGGGACTGTACAGGGAGCGAGGGGCATGCTCAGCGTTGGTAGGTGTTGTAGCTCATTTAATAAAGTCGCATTAATTGCTGCCTTCTGTGTTCCGAGCCCTTCCTGAGGATGAGTGTAGCTGATGCTTCCTGCCCAGTGATCTCTCGCACTGTCCTGGCACCTCTTGTGGCTCCCAGCAGAGAAGGGCAGGAATCCCTGGTTTTCCAGGACCAGCACCCCTCCAGTTTGTCATACAGCAGTAAGCTGGGTTAAAATCCTCCAGATTTTAGCTAAGTACTCACTTTTCACTCCCTGCAGAGTAAAATACCAGCTTGCTGTAAACACTCACAAAGCATGCTGTGAAACATGTTCGAAACGCTGATGTTTTGAGGTTGACTAGCCAATTTTTAACACCCTATTTCAAAAGCAAGCAAAGTGTTGTGAAAAGCAGCTGTTTATTGCTCTACGGCGTTGTAAATTTGGATTTAGAGTGTTGTTTGTAATGGTGAGAGACTCTGCTTGTTATCATGAAGCTCAGGTCAAGGAAAACATCAGTATTTTTTTTTTCTGTGCTCTTAAGCTCTTCTCATAAGTTGGAGGAATTATTTTTTTTTTATTGCCTGTTTTATCCCTTTGCCATGTGAGAAGTGGCATTATTTCTAACTATAAATTGGTCGTCTGTGCTGCTGTTGAAATCAAACTGGGAAGTGCCAAGAGGGGCCTCTCTGTTCAGCTTGCAGCCTTGGCACAGGCCTTGCTGACCCCTCGTTAATCTTATCAATCTTATTGCAAGTACTCATGTGCACAAGTTATCCAGACCATTGTTTTGCTTGCCCCTATGATTCTGTCAGAGTGCTTAATTAATGTTTTAGCTGTGAGGGCCTGGGAGTATCGGTGACGCAGAGTTTGTTGGGAGAGGTCCTATCTTTTTTTAGGCCTGTTTCCTTATGTAACTGGGAAATAATGAAGTTGAAATCCAGTTATATAGAGAAGTTCAAAGCTAGTTTAACTGATTGCCCTTCCTAAAGCTTTTTCTCTTTAGTGTACAGAGGCTGTTGGGGGGTGCAGGGAGTGCTGTGAAAATGTTTTGATGAAAATGGTGTTTTGAAGACGTGTGATTCAGGTTTTGCAAAGCTAAAGCAGGCTGCAGGAAGTTGGTGCAATGTCACATAACTGGGATTTATGTGGCAGCTGAAATAACATAACAAATGCAGAGTAAGACAAATTGTGGAAACTTTTGTAACTTCCTGAAGGTGATGGTGGTTCTAAACAAGCTGTCACTGCTCTGGAATGGTCTGAAATTATTGTGAGTAGGGCTTTGGAATGAATAGCTGACTGCCAGGTGTTGGTGAGAAGGGCAAGAGGTAGGCAAAAAACTGTTGGAAATGAGAACTTAGAGGGAACATTAACCTGGTGTTTGTCTGTGACATGAGCATTTTGGGGATTGTGGGAACTGCAGGCAGGACTGCCATATGCATTTTGACAGGAATATGGTGGAATTTAAAAGGTGGAGAAAGGGCATCAAAATAATCAGGAGAGAAACCTAATAGAATCATGTCCCTTATACTGAAGTGGTGTACAACTTTATAAAAATTAAAACAGTGAGTGATAAGGGCAGAAAGGGAAAGTGTCTACTGTTTGTTGGAATTTCTCTGGATATCTGTAATGCTTGTTTTACTGAGCAGCAGGTGAAAAGAAAAGGACAGTCCCACAGATGCATATGCAAATTTTGGAGTGGTACATTGCCATAAATACCACAAATGGGTTTGAAAGGCTGCACAGATCTATAGAGGAAGAAAAATGCCTGTTGGGGTGTCTCAGTGGTGATGGTTACAGTGGCAAGTCTGAGGGTTTTACTCATTTGGAGGTGCATGGGCTTGCTAGGACAAAGATTAGCCTGTTTGTTCTCTTACAGGGAATGTTTCTTGGGCATCAGTTCTTGATAGTCAGGCTGGGTGTTGATCTATAGGGACACTTAATCCAGTATCACAGTTCTTCTGGGTTCATGAACTTCAAGGGACATGGTAGGTTAGGGTGACTAAGTCCTGAGTTTGACTTGGTGTAAGATAATTGGGTGATATTCTCTAGCTTGCCTGTCTCTTGCTACTCTTGAGTTAGACTGACATGTGTCTGTTTGTGTGAGACCTCTGGTTTTGTCCTGTCAGCCTCTGACAGCAAGTGGATGTCACAATCTGGCTGAGTCTGCTGGTGGGTGTAAGCTGAGCCCATCCATGCTGCTCTACACTAAAATCACGGTACCTGTTACAAAATGCCCCTCTCCCGACTCTGTTGCAACACTTCAGCATGTGTTAAAGCCTAAACCTGGCTTGTAAAAAGACAGTTTCTGGTAAATTTGGATATGGCACTATGGGACATGGTTCAGTGGTCATGGTAGAGTTGGGTTGATGGTTGGCCTTGCTGATCTTTATGTCTGGAAAAGCCCTCTGTGGTTCTGTGATTCTGCTGTTCCCAGCACTACATTTGAAGAAACACAAGGGCTATGAAGTCATGTTTGTAGAAAACATGCCTTAATTTTAATAAGAGGAAAATATAATGGTGCTGTAAGGAAATTACTTTGTTACTTAATAAATGAAGCCTGGCTTAAATGCAGGAACTTTAATCAAAAAGAGTAAAAGTAATGTGCTTGCAGTAGGTGAGTAGCTATGAAAGTAACCCTCAGCTGCAAAAGATTTGTTCTGTGCTTTCTATGGACAAAGCTTGGAAGGATTGTCTGCACCTTGACCATCTGAAACAATGAATTTGGAGTCAGCCTGATAATTTCTGAACATGGACCTTACTTGTGACATTCAGCTTATCATTACAAAAAACTCCAGTTTCAGCTCTCTGCTTCCTACTTTGTACCAGGTTCATTCTCCAGATGGTCCCTTTGATATTGTGGAAATGCTCTGAAGCTGAGCAAACTTGTTGGTTTGAGTTTTACAAAACACATTTTAAAAATGGTTGTGCTGCCTACAAGGTGTAAAGTCCTATGTTTCCTTAATAGTCCAGCTGAAGTGAGCAGGAAGAGAGGTGTTCATCAGCAGGTTCTTGGGGGCCATGAAGATGTGTCCAGGCTCTTCACTGATGTGCAGAGGTTGGCACACAGATGAGTGTGTTTAGATGTTATAGTGCTGGGGTACTTGTGTTAAATTGTCTGGTGTGTGACCTGTGAAATAAATTTTACCTCAGGCAGTACAAGCTGGTGATGCTGGGCTTTCTATTTTCAACCTGATTAGGTTGTCAATAACATATTTAGTGAGATAATTGAAGTATTTTCTGAAAAGTACAACTAAGAGGTTTAACAGAAGTAAAAATGGGGTGAATTGGCTGAAATATTGGTGAAAAATTAATCCTTTCTTGACATAGTTTTCTAAATTGCTTTTCATGCAACTTAGGAAATTGAATTCTTACTTTGGTCTTCTACAGATATAAAACTAGTATTACAGGATGAAATTTGTCCTGTAATGTGGACTTCATACTTTTTTTTTTTTTCCCCCTCTCTACCAAATGTCTTAAACCTTTGGGGTGCTAAGTGCTGTAGGGGATCAAATGCATTGATTTAAGGGACAGGGTTGCAAGTATTGAACTGGCCCATCACTTACTGAGTAAGAAAGACCTGCCCAGTAGTAAGTAGTCACCTGGGGCAGGACAATCACTGTTGTAACTTTTCTTTCATCTTCTCAGGATGTGCTAAATGCAAATCTCCCTTGATTGTGAAGCTTTCTATGGTGCTGCTCCTGTAAGGGAATCGCTGGTCCAAAGATGTTTATTGAAGGTTTTCAAGAAGAGGTCTTGTGGTTGAACTTGTTTAAATGTTTCCTCGGGACCTTCCTCCTTTCAGTGCTGATGTAGTAAAGGAATTTCCCAGTGCTGAGAGTTGGGTGGTACAGGAGAAAGTCAGAGCACAGTCCTGCGTGCTGATGAGGACTGCAGTCCTTCCAGTGAGGTGGGGTTCAGGATGTAGGGGTTTATGCCTGTGGACTCAGAGGAATTTGGTAAAGTATAAGTTTGCCAACTTAAAGCCAGAACAATTGGATCTGATCACAGGCAGACTGAACATTGAGGTGATATGGTCAGGAAAAGGTAATTCCAGCTGCAGCTGTGCCTTGTAGAGGTGAAAGTATTAAAACCCCTGTATACATCATGGGGAAATCTTGCTTAGAACCATGTGTGCAGTTCTCACTGTGTGGAAAATAAGACAAAAAACTTGTAGGGAGGGTGTCTGTGGAAATGGACAGTCTGTTTATAAGGAAACATTTTGAGAAGCTGGCCTATTTAGCGAGTAGAACAGAGCAGAGAGAAGATGTGGTTGCTTTCTGTAAACACCCCAGTGTAAACACCACTGGGAGAAGAAACTAAGAAGCTAATGGACAGTGCTGGCACATGAACACCACCATCAGCTGACTGCTCATTTCTTCTATTAGGAGTGAGTTTCTGGAAGAAAAGCCCAATAAGTGTGTGTTCAGGAACAATTAGCTTTAACATGGAGCTAGAGAACGTCATTTCCCTTCCAGAAACTGTTTGCCTGGGAGAACTGGAGTAGGACTCAGCCATCCAGGGTCATTCCTACTGTATTTCTGTAACACATGGGAGCACAGTGTAGTATAAAGTACCAAAATGAGGTGGTTTAATAAGGAAAATAAAATGAACAATATGAGTGGCTGTTAAAGCTGTTTCAGTTTGTATTCAAAGAGTGATAACTTGCTCAGACTGGCAAAAATGCAGAAAGTGTGAGGAGTTGTAGGTGCCTGCTGATCTTGTGTCTGTGTTCAGGAGGAGCTGCAGTGGCCCAATTAAGTAGAGGGAATAGCTGACTTCAAGGAGGAAAGTGTAATATTTTCCACTTAATTGGGACATGTTAATCTGGTGCTGGAAACCATTCATAACATAAGCAGCATGGGATTCAGACAGGGTAAGGAAAAAACCTGGCAGAGGAATTAAAATGATCCATCTACTGTTAAATGACTTAAAGCTGTGCTTTGAAATATGCTCTGAACAACAAAAATACATCTGAGGGGAATACTTAACAGGTATATGAGGCATCCTGTTGGGAATAGGGAATGATGTAGATTGCTCCTGTTGTGTAGAGGAGATTTTAGCTGCTGCTGAAGCTAACACTGGGTTAGCAGGACTGAGGTGTGCAAAGGGACTTGACAGCTTTTTGCCTCCTAGGAACTTCTTGTTCATAACACATTCCAGTGAATACAGATATGAGGTCATCTAAAACTGTGGCCTCAAGCTGCCAAAATAGTACTGAAGAACTTAGTTGCCTCTGAAAGAGGAAAGCTGTGGCAGTTTGGCAGGTGGGGGGGATGCAGTTAGGTCCCCTGTCCCTTGCCCCATTGTTATGGTTTAGCATCTTGGTGCCAGCAGAGCTGCTCAGCTGTGTCAGGGCAGCCTGCCCTGAGCAGTGCAGACCCACCCCCCAGGGAAGCAGAATCCACTTTGCACCCAGCACACGTGCTTACCTGCACTTGTGATCTTCATCAGCAGAAGTGGGTAACAGAGCACACTGTGCTTTCTGCAGCCTGGCTGGCCCTGTGCTGAGTCAGCTGGCAGGGGAAGCTGGAAAGGTCTTTATTTTGATGAAGTATTCTCCACGAGGTCACATCTGAAGCTGGCATTTTCACTTTATGGAGGGTGTTTAAAAGGTGTTGCTCTGCCCTTGCAGTCAGAGAAGATCCCATTTGTCAGAGCTGTTTTGCATTATTTGAGTGGAAGAGGTGGCACAGCAGATGGGAGTATTGGTGCTGCTGGAGTAAGACTCTGGGGGGGTTTCCTCCTGGGACTGGAGTGTTGGGTGCACTCCTGCCACTGTGTTGCAGTGCCTTAACTGTTTAATGACGTATGTTACTCGGCATGTTGGTGGTGGTTGTGTTCTTTTTCAAAACAAGCATAGCCACAACAGGGTTTTTTGTCATCTGAGCATGCACACTGGCTTGGACTGGCCTTGATTCACTGCTGAACTTCAAAGTTATCGGCCTTGCTTCTCGAGGATCTTACTTGGCCTCTTTCATTTCCTTCTGTTATCAGTTCTTTAACTTATCCTCATTAAGGGCACAAGATCATCCCAAGAGGCTCCTGTTGTGTGACTCAGGATTGTGAATGTTCCATCCAGTGGCCTCCATCTTGGTAGCGAGTTTTAAGTTACATTTCAACTTGAACCTTTCAACTCAGCATTACAGCATATTGCGGTGGGTTCTCATGATGCTTTTCTTCCTGTAGGAGCTGGACTTTAAGCCTTCTGTCATTCTCTTGTCAAGCATAGCTGGATCCTTCCAGTCAGTTGGCTTGGCACTGGTGCTGTGATGAGCCAAGCTGAGCTGAGAAAGGGGATGTGGGTGGTGGCTCTAATCATGAGGCCCAGCGATACCCCACCAGTGTTTTAGAGCAGTGTGGCCAGAAGTGGTCCCAAAAGTGATCAGGAATTACAGCAGCACTGAGGGCCTGTGGAAGGGCAGCCACAGCATGTGGCTCAGCTGACATTTTAAACTGTCCATCAGGGTGATGGTGGTCTTGTGGGTTTGCAGGTTTGGTTCTTTTTGAAGCTGAAATGTAACAAGTAAAAGTCAAGTCTAAAATCTGTTCACAGTGCTGGTGGATGGGCCTCTGGTTCTCTAGAAATATCAAGATGTGGACAGTAGACATGTGACAAAGGTGGTGATTTTGCCATTTTTTTTCTTCATGCTTCATTCCCAGAAATAAATGTTTATTGCAGGTGACTGTCAGTGTGTTATCTACATGGGGAATCTGATTCTCATGTCATTTTTGTCTTGTAGTTGTGCTGATTGGAGACTCTGGAGTAGGGAAGAGTAACCTCCTGTCTCGATTCACTCGCAATGAGTTTAACTTGGAAAGCAAAAGCACCATTGGAGTAGAGTTTGCCACAAGAAGCATCCAGGTGGATGGGAAGACAATAAAGGCTCAGATATGGGACACGGCAGGGCCGGAGCGGTACCGAGCCATAACGTCAGCGTAAGTCACAGCTCTGCTGCCTGCAGAGGAGCTTGTGCTCAGAGGGGTCATTCTGGGCCCTTCCAGTTCCTCAGAAACTGCCAACGGTGGGGGCTTGTGTTTTACCCTGTAAAATCCACAACCTGTGGTGAAAGGAAGCTTAAATATTATTCAGGCCAGGAATGTGATATAGTGTGTGTCCCTGCACAGGCTGATTTACGTCTCAGTGCTCTCATGGTACATAACTGGAATGCCTAGAATGCAAGAGCTTTGAGAGACTCATTTCAACACAAGTGATTGATAAAGTAATATCAGTGTTCCTGGAGGTTTTATCAGTGGTAACCTAAGACCAGAAAGCCTCCTGCTGCAGCAAGCAGAGACTGCTCACTTGGTGTGCTGATTTCATTTGGAAAAAAACCCAGCAGACCAAAAGCTGAATTTAAGTAAAGGTAATTGTGGGATGGGAGAACACAGCCTGTTTTCTTGTTGAATGCCTTATTGTGCCTCTCTGGTCTGAAAGGAGACCAGCTGTGGCCTTTTGTAAAGGGAATAGATCAGGCTGACGTTTTTATGATCCAGTGAGTCATTCTCAAGTCTCTCTATCACTCTGGGCTGTGCCCGCACTGCACCCACAGGGATGGGTGGGGGAGACTTTTCGGGAGTGGATCAGAGGTTGAAGGTGACAGTAGCACCCCACAGACTCCAGAGCTGTGTTTTTGGGATGCAGGATTCTCCCCACAAATATGGGTTTTGACTTATCCCTTGGACTCTGAGCCCTCCTGGCTGCTCCGGTGGTCCCACGGCATAGTGCTAGTCCAGATGGCCTGCTTCACTGTTCTCAGTCCCTGTTCCTGGGTATTCTTTTGTACAGATGTCTTAGCAATAGCTGCTTCCCATTATTGCCCAGTAACTTGTCACTTCTAGTGGTGGTGTTCCCAGCTGGCTCTCTGACACCCCTCTGCATGGCAGGTACTACCGTGGGGCCGTGGGGGCGTTGCTGGTGTACGACATCGCCAAGCACCTCACGTACGAGAACGTGGAGCGGTGGCTGAAGGAGCTGAGGGACCACGCTGACAGCAACATCGTCATCATGCTTGTGGGGAACAAGAGTGACCTGCGCCACCTGAGAGCAGTCCCTACAGATGAGGCCAGAGCTTTTGCAGGTTGGTGAGCTTGGGACAATTTCCTAATGCTGCCTCTCTGGGGATCTGCCTGTGTCAAGGCAGATGAGGCTAAAGACAACTTGATGAGGTTGAAGAAATCCAGGAAGCTTCCTTGCACAGTTCTTGAAAATGCAACGTATTCTCACTTTCAGGGATGCAGGAAGATGTGCCTAAAAATAACACAGCACTGGACTGACCCCAGTGCTTGGGGACGAGGGTAAATTCTAACAGTGCTGTTGGGTGGTGTTGCTTTCAGGTCACATAAGGAAGGAAAAACCCATTACTTTTTATACTTGATACCCATGTGTCTCATCAGGAACACTACAAATATAATCTGGTACAGAAGTTCTTCCAAATGGGAAACAGATATGTGATATACTCTTGTAATTATAGTATTTCTGTCCTCACAGAGAAGAATGGTTTGTCATTTATTGAGACGTCTGCTTTAGACTCTACAAATGTGGAAGCAGCTTTCCAGACTATTCTGACAGGTGAGTCATCTGGTGCTTTGTGTTTCGAGGGGGAAGGGCAGAAGGCTGCTCAGATACCATGCAAATAGGCATTTCTTTGCCTATAAAGTGTCTTACATTTTACTATTTAGTCTTTCTTCACAGCCATAGGATTTGGAGTCCAGTTTCAAAGTATTGCAGTTGAAAGGCCAGCCTTGAACTCAGGAGTGAATCCTTGCTCGCTTTGATCTGCCCCATCTAGTCAGCCAGGTTTATGTTTCAGTTTCCCTTTTGTGTATGGCATAGGGAGTGCCCATGGGAGAGAGTTGTCTCATGCAAGCATTGAATTAAAACACCCATTGACTTCTCCTCCAATAAAAAATCTGGTTTGTTTCCATCTTTAATGGTGACTGTAGCAGTTGCCTAGGGAAGAGGGATGAAAGAGATCCTTTGAACAATACTTCCACTGGTAGTCTGAGACGTAGTGACTCCTGAGCTGCAGGGGAGTCACTCTTGTTGCATTTAATAGTTCTGCCTGGACTTTTGGCCTCTGTGACATGTGATGGCAGCAAGTGCTCTGTTTTATGTACTCTGTGAATAAAGTACTTCCTTTTCCTTTAAACCCCTTTTTTTAGGTTGGCAAAACTTGTAGCTGAAAATCTCAGTCTTAACAAGTACATGGGGGATCTCAAATTAACTGTGGCTTATAAAGGACAGGGTAGGAATTCACAAATTGGTATGGAAATTCCTAGTTGTTGATGGGACTTTTGCATTGCTGTGTGCCCCACCAGCTGTAGCTGGGACATAGTGGGAAGATAGTGGCATGTGTGGATTTTAAGCTTTCATCATTGCCAGCTTTAGCTAATGCCTCTCTAAATCTCTAGTCTGGGTCTTCAAAACATCTGAGACTCCTCTGTTTTGGTGTCTCTCTCCATGTTTCCCAGTTGCAAATTTAAATTCTCTCCTTCCCAATGTAGCAGGTGCCAGGCTATGTGGTGTGCTTGGTGTGAGCAGCAGCCCCACTCCTGAACTGTGCCACTGCTAATCAGATCTCATCACTGTGACATTGGCACCTAGGTAGTTCTGAATGTTTTCCTCTTTGCCAGCTAATTTAGACATTCATTTAAAAACATCAAAAAGGACTTGTTAGCCATACTGGAACATGCAGGTGAGGAGGCAGCTAGGGAACTATTTACTGTAATAAAAGCAGAAATTCTGTAGTGTTTCTGGAGTTGTTTGAAATGCTTTATGAACACCCTAGCAGTGGAGGGAGTTGCTGGGCTGCTGGAGCATTATCTGCCTGTGTCCATCTGTTTCTTGTCTTATCCTTAGTTGTAAGAGGCTTCCAATAGGTTCTGGCTCTATTGTGATTTTTTTTGCAGTAGGTTACTAAGCAGTAGTGCTCCTGTCCATGTGTGAGTCTGTGAATGAACAGTGCATGGGGATGTTTGTCACCCTGCTGCTTAATACAGTGAACTAGAAGTTAAGCTTGTTTCCTCTTCAGCTGAACGGTGTGGTTCCCTTTTAACATCAGTGTAGTTATTTGCTTGCAATTCAACATTGCACAAATTTAAAAAAAAAAAGAACATCTATTAGCTTATACATTTACTCCCTAGATGACTAACTACTAATGTCATTAGAGGGTGGGTGGCTAAGGAGTGGCTGAATGTGATGGTATCTGGAATGCCTGCTGGATTTCCTGTTTTCTTCACCTACCTAAAGGCAGTCCTGTCAAATTAATTTGGGGAGGGATTTTTCAGGAGAAATACATTTTTGTTGCTCACTTGTAACTGCTAAAACCTGGAACTTCTTCCTATATGCCTGTGTCCTCAGTAGTCCCTCTCAGGAGCACCTATACTGAACTTTGAGGTTAGATTCTGGCCAAATACATCGGGTGTAATGTAAACCAAACAGCCTTGTTGCTTGCTGTGGCAGTTTTCAGAGGGGATCAGGGCTTTTGTACGAGGGTTAGTTTATTAACTTCCATACTCATTCAGCACCAATGCTGATAAAACAGAGCCAGACATATATAAGACACTGTTTACCCCTCCCAAGGTGGCTGTGAGGTTGTCACAGCCAACATAAGCTGATCACCTAATTGCCCCATCTCCTGTTGGACTGTTCTGTCCTCTGACAGTGAGGGCTGAGGAGATGGAAAGTTTCCTGCGTGCCCTGAGCTGCTGCCTTACTTCCCCAGAGCTGTGAGGCTGTGACAACACGCTGCAGTTGCCATGGGGAAGCAGTTCACCTCCTGGGCACAGCCTGGGCTCTGTCTTTATCTCTCCTCGCATGCTTCCAACAGTACCTTTTTATTCCAGAAGTTATTTTGGGTTCTAATTTGCAGAGGTTCGATATTTTTTTCCTGGTTTATTTTTTCTGCAAGGGAGAGCAGTCTGTAACGGGAGCACAATTAGAACTTGCCCTGGGTGGACTTGGACAGGGTGTTGAAGCTGTTGCTTTTCCACAAACGTCAACGTTCCCTGCGTGTTGCTGTGACAGTATTTTGGGTAAAGAGCTCTTGGGTATGCGGACAGGATCCTTGTTCAGGAGGGGTTGGTTCAACTGTGCTGGAAGAAACACTTCTGCTGATTAGTGGGCATGTGGCTCACTCCAGACAGGAGCTCCTGTTTCAGAGAGATAAAGATGAAGTAAATAATGCATTAGCAGCAGGTTGGCTCCATCTTGGCTGTGACTGGCATGCTAAGGACGAATGTTCTGCCAATAAACTTCTCGATAACACTTCACAGCTGGCTTTCTCTGTTAATGATTTGCTTTGAAGGAAAGAGGGGAGCAGTCATCTGAGGAATGCGTTTTCCAGAGTGACCCTGCAGAACTCGGTGTTTGAGGCTGCCTCCAAGCGCCGTGCCTGCGGGGGGAGTGCTGCTGTCCTTTGAAGGAGGAACTCGGTGAAGCCAGCAGGCTTTGCCACGGGCTGCCAGCGGAGGTGGCTGCCAGAAGGGGCAGGCATGCAGCCACACCAGCTCTGCTGGTATTCAGTGCTGGGAAGGCACCGCAGAGGTGGCCCCGGCGGCTCCTGGCTCCACTGCCGAGATTCCCCTGAGCAGGGAGTCTCCACTAGGGGCTGTAGCACAGTTCTGTCCTTCTCCAGCCCTTCTGAAGCTGCCCTGCTTGGGCCAGCGATGGAGACTTGTAGGAGTGCTTCCCTTGGAGGTGTAGCAGTGCCTGTGTTACGCTGGTCCACACCTAGACTCTCAGATCAAGCCACTTTGAATAGATGGCTTTGGGCACGGGAAATAGGAATCCACCAGAGTTAGCACAGCCCAAGTATGGGATCTGCTGCTGTTACAGGTGGAAGAAGGGGGAGAAAGTGCTCCTTTCCTCTCCTTGCATTACAGAGGACTTTTAGAGGGGGCTGTGTGTTGCATCTAGTGGGCTTCCTGTACTGCTGTAAATTTCAGATGAGAGTTTGGGCACCTTTTGCTTCTCTGGCTTAGAGGAACAGTCCCTATCCAAATTCTTCTGTTGCAAGATGTCTGGACTTCAAGGGCTGATTGTTGTGCACACAAAGCTGCTTTGTGTCATCTGGCAAATAGGAGAGACTGGTATTACAATCCTGGCCACTCGGAGCATTCACAGCAGGATAAAGCATCTTTAAAGTAAACTGGAGTCTGGCTCTGTGCTGTCTCTGTTCCCGTGCTGCATTCTGCTGTGGCTTCATCTCAAAGGAATCCCATCTCCAAGGAAACAACAGCATAGAGCATTAACATAAAAAAATCTAGGGATTTCCTCTTTTGTTAGCTCTGTACACCTGAAAATGTATGAAATGTTAGTGCAGGCTGAGCAGACAAGGATGGGACAAGCTCCCCTTGGCAGCAGTGTGCCTTCTTCCCAGTTCTCTCACAGTGCACAGCCTGTCTCACACAGTTACCAATTATGCAGTGATGCATTCTGCTGAATGTGCTCTTAATAAGGTCTCATTCAGTTACTGAGCAATGCATAAAGTGTAGTGTCTTCATTAAAAAGCACATGTCTTCATTAGCCTGGTGTTCCTCCACACAGGCCAGTTTCAGTGCAGGCTTTGCTGCTGGGTGTTTTGCCCCAGCGAGAGCAGGTTGAAGCTCTCCCCACCTCCCCTTTCAGACCAGCACCTCTGTGTGTGGTGGAAGAGTGTGTAGCTGACCCAGGGAAAGGCCATTTTTGGGCTTTTAGGGTTTCATCTTGGGCTGTACTCTGTGGCTGTGTGCAGATTTGCATTGCAGAGGAGGGAGAAGCAGCAGTGAGTGACAAACCTGGGGCTGCTGGGAGCTGATTCAGGCAGCACAGCTGCCAAGTGTCCTTGCAGGGCTGCTGGGGAGTGGGGATCCTGGAAACGTGTTCCCAGAGTCAGGAGGGACAGACCTGTTATCAGCAGAGAAAACAATGCTGTTAAGATGGTTTTGAAGGCTTCAGGGCTGTTTACTGAAGATCTTTCCTGTAAGATGAGGGTGTTACACAGCGGGCACCCTGTTGTGAGTCCTTGCTTACACCAGGCCTTGGAGGACGTGTGTGACAGCTTGTGATAGGGACAAGTATGAACTTGCTTGGGAGGTTCTGTGGAACACAGAATGGGTGCTGCTGAAGGTGCTACTAGAGAGTTTCCATAAGGAAGGTGGCAAAGTCTGTCTCCTGTTGAGTAGGAACAGGCAGTGTTCTGCCCTTGGAGGTAAACTGGCTGTCTACCCTGGGCTGGGGCAGGGTAGTGGAGCAGGAAACTCATCCTGAGGAATGCAGAGCAGGTCTCCTCAGCCCTGCTCCTCCCACCTCTGCAGGCCACGGGGCAAAGTGATCTTTATCTGCAGATTCCCACATGGGCTTGCAGGTGGATTTCAAGATTTGATTTCACAGGATTCACTTAACTTGTGAAGTCATTTATGTGTAAGACTGTTGGGAAGAAAAGTGAACTCCATGAGGGGTGAAATCAGTAAACCCTGTAGCGTGCACAGATGTGGTTTGTTTGCCTCAGTGACTTGTCTGGAACTGAAGTGTACCTAAAATCCATTTTTTCTGAACAGTTTATCCCTGTCTGAGTCAGAGTTGTCAGTTTAGAGGCCTGACAGGCAGATTCTTTCAGAGCACCACTTGCAGAGGTTAATGTTACTAGTCCAGCTCTACATACAGCACAGTGTCTACCTGAGATATTTTTGTTGCCAGCAGCCCCAGGGGTGTGTGTAGCCCTGCTCTTACTCTGCCTGGGGAGCACTTGCCCTCAGTGTTGGCATCTTAAACCAGTGCAGGCTGGTTGCATCAAGGGCAAGGTTTTCAAGCCTCACCAGGGGCCCTTCGTAGCTCCTCGGTGCCGTCTCTTCCCGTCGTCGCAGGAGCGGGCGCCCAGCTGAGTGACCAGCCCTGGGTGGCACAGGGGCCTCTCTGCACAGGCTTGCTCAGTGTCCAGCACTGAAAGGATGTCAGGATGTGCCCTAAGCAGCAGCTCATTAAAACCCTGAACAAAGGCTGCTCACTAATGACAAATCTGTGACGGAAAAGATGTGCTTTGATTTGGGGTCAGGCGAGTTGTGTGTTTGAACAGTCATGACCCAGCTGATAAGACACTTCAAACCTCCAGAAGAACTCTTTGAAGACCTTTGCTTTTGCTTTGCTTTTGCTCTTCCTGTCTTTGCTCTGCAGGAGTGAAGTGTGGACACCTCATCTTGAAACCCTGTGGTAGGGCAGTGAGCTGGAGCATGCAGATGGGGCCTGGGCATCAGCTCCCTTCTCTTGGGGGCTCTGCTGCTCAGCAGTACTGGTGTGTTCATGGCCTGTGTGAAGTCAAAGAGGTGTTGTCATTTCAGGGCTGGAGCTTTGCTGAATCTGAAACACTTTCAAACTTTTTTTTGTTAAAAAAAGCTTGCTAACACTCAGGGCTTTTTAAGCTTTTAATGGTTTTAAAGCTCAAATTTGCAAGCAAGTTCCCCACGTTCTATTTTTGGTGTCCTTTATTTCCTTTCTGGGGGTGAAGTGCTACACATGCTGTACTCAATTTCTCCTGTGCAGCTGAAGTAAGTGCTTTTGTAGCCACTCTGGGTTTGTGCAGCCCATGCTGTCAGCCACTGACAAATCCCAGGGAAGGGTGCAAGGCTGTTGGTGCAGGTGTGCAGTGTGCTGAGGCAGGCTCAGGAGTTTAACCCATGCTCTCCAGTTTATGCTGGGATTTCTTTTCTGGAGTCCGTATTTCTTCTCCATAGTTTTGAAGTTTAACTCCACTAACACGGTGAGCTTTCTGAAGAGTTTAGGTGCTGCTGAAGGGCTGAGTCTCCCCTTTCGGGCCCAGATCAACCTGTTCTGAAGATTTAAAACTGAGTGGACAATAGGCAGGGTCTTGTACATGATGGGCATGCTGAGAGAGAAGAAATTGCTCTACTGGAGAGAGACGTTTGGAGGGGTTCTCTTTAATCCCACTGTTTTCTGCAGATAAATTGGCAAACATGACCACTGTCTTCAGGGACGTTAGAACCAGCAGAAGGAATTGGTGGGGCACATGGTTTATTATTTTCTAGCAAAAAAAAAGTTGTGAATTCTTTTAGGTAAGTCTTCTCTCAAGGGAAGTAAACCAGTTGTTAGGTATTTTTGCAAAAGAAATCAGTTTATTTTCTGCATATAGAAAACATCACAGCTGAAATTCTTGTGAGAGCTTGTGTGCGTTCCCTGTGGAGTTTCAGAACGATGGGAAAGCTTCCAATCTTTCACACCCATTTTCCCCCACACGTGAGTTGCTGCTGGTGGTGTGCCAGGGCACACGCAGTGACTGGCTCTTCTCTCCTCTTCCAGAGATCTATCGCATTGTTTCCCAGAAGCAGATGTCCGACAGGCGCGAGAACGACATGTCTCCCAGCAACAACGTGGTCCCCATTCACGTCCCTCCAACCACTGAGAGCAAACCAAAGATGCAGTGCTGTCAGAATATATAGAATTGCTCCTTCTTTCCTAAAAGGCTGTGTATATTCCCCAGGTCCAAGATTTAAATATATTTGTAATTCTTGTGGTTACTTTCTCATGTTTAGTTACTGCCTATTCTTTCTGAATTTCTCCATGTCTTAAACACTTTGATTTCAGTGTTTATAAATCTGTTGCTTCTATGTGGCTGCAGTGTTTTCCCCCACGCCACCTCGTCGGTGCTGGTTCAGTAAATTTGGAACTGATGGGCTCTCTTTCCAACATGATGCCCGCTAGTCAGAGCTCAGACACCTTCAGTGAGCACTTGAAGACGTTATTCTGCTCCTCACAAAACAATTACTGTCAGATTAACAAGGAAAATATCTCTGGGCAGGATAATCTTTCCTTGTCTGAAGGTGTTTATACTGCATCTAAAGCTTGATGAAATGCCTGTCGCTCTGAAGTGCAATTTTGATGTAAGTTAAATGTTTTTGGCTAAATCTTCAGATTGTCAAGGATTTTTTTTATGGGGGAGAAAAGAGAAATTCTTATGAACAAGCAGCAGGGTTCTCACTACCTGCGAGTGAGCTGTTGTGGTTTGGCACCTGCTGCAGAGGGGGTTGTGATGTGAGGCAGAGGTGCTGGGACTCCACTTGAGGTGCCTCTGGTGAAGAAGGCAAAAGCACGAGCTGTGTGAAGGCTGAACCTGCAGCATGGTTTTGTGCTGCCCGGGGCTTGGCCTCCACAGTGCAGGTGGTATCAGGATTTGAGGATGCCTTTTTTATTTTCATGGCGCACACACTTGAAGGGTGTTGTCACGTTTTACATGTTTATTAACACATGCCATATTAATATATTCAAATGCCTGAGTTGATGAATCGATAACTTCCACAACCTGGCCTTACTGTTCAGTTTTGCTTCATCCGGTATTTTGAAATGATTCCAGTGGTTGGGTAGATGTTCTTTAGCAGAAACATCTGGAGTAGTTTTCACACTGGTGTGTTCTGTGGCCTGTGCTCAGGACACATCTGCTCGATAGCTCCTTCAGGGATCCATGAACTGTGCCTTCTGTCGCTGCACTCGCTCCCTCTCACGGCGCTAAGGTCGAGGTTTGAGGGCTGTAGGCACTGAACTTCTGCAGTGTTCAACCATTTGCTGGATAAATGCCTGCAGTTGTTTATACAGTTGCAGGGCAGTTAATTGTAGGGGACGTTTCTCAAACTCTGATATGACCCACTCAGAACACCCAGCTCTCGGTCAGCACCACCAGCTGCGTTTTGTACCCAACCTTTGTCTTGCGGTGCTCATGATGTGTGAGGCACACGGAAGGCATTGCTGTAGTCAGTCACTTGGTTTTGGGTTGTGTTTTTTTGTTTGTTTGGGTTTTTTAAATCTGTTTCTCCTCCTAATATTAGTTCTGAAGATGCTATTTTGATCTGTCTGTAAATTACTTTGTATTTTATGCATGTACTGTACTTTAATTCATTATTTTTTTAGATTGATTTAAAATATATTCATCCATGATTCTAATAAAGAATTACAGGGGACGACTCAGAACGGTGTTGGGTGCACTTTTTGGGAGAACTGGGGTTTGACCTGAAGGTTTTTACTTACTGGAAGGTAGTTAACTTGGAACAGGCTGTGAGAAGAGGCTGAAGTGGGAAGTACACCCTGGAAAGGAACAGAAATGGTTGTGTAACACAGTTGCCTCCTTCATGCAGACCAGGCCTGTAGGTTTCTGGGGCTGCTGCAGTTGAGAGGCGTGACAGTTTGGCAGCTTTCACACTCTGAGAGGCCTGTGGGTTCACTCTGGTCTAACCTCTGAATAGCTTTTACAAACTTGTTTGGGTTTTTTCCCACATTGTCACCAGTAAGAATATCATGTGGCATGGCAGACTGCTGCCTTCCACAGCCAGTGATTGAGGCTTTTTGGTGCTGCCTCTGCTGAAGGAGAGGTGTGCAGGAGCTGGGGAGTGGTGTGCAGTGTCCCCAGCAGTCACCCAGAGCGTGTGGGTCAGTGCTGGAGGCTTGGGGGACAAAGGCAATTTAATTTAAATTTAGGACCTATTAGTATTGCAGAAGAGTCTGAGGATGAGGGTTGATGAGGATGGGCCCTCGCTGACTGTGGGAGCTCTTCTGGCAGCACTTTCTCTGGCCAAACTCCCCACCTCAGCCAAGTTCTATATGTGTCAGCTGGATGAGTTTCACTTTGCTTCCTTTCTGACCCATGTAAGCAGGCAGTGCACCTTGCTTGTGTGTGTGTGTGTGCTGCTGCCTTCACCCCCCAGCCAGCCACATGGCTGCAGTACTGCTAGACAAAGAACTCAATTTTTGCCTCACCAGGACTTTAGAGTTCATAGTCATCAAGCAGGCCTTAGAAGTCCTGTGTGAAATTGGGGTTTGTACTTAGGAAGTGTTGCAACGTGTGACGTAAAATTTTCGTGCAATGGTTTGTAAAGGCTTCATCAGCTGTTGTCTTCTCCAGCAAAATCACACGTACAATGTCCAGAGGTGTAACTGCTTCCCTGTTAAAGCCTGTGCCTTGTGCTCTGTGGTTTTGGGCTGCTTTTTCCTGACTGAGCACCGCAGTGCTGCGGCAGCAGATCCATCCTGGGACCAGAAGGTTCTTCCCAAAGTGCTTCAGGAGAGAAACCATCCAAGGTGTTATTCCATGTGAGCACTGTCCCAACGGTGTCTGATTAATCATTCTCTTCCCTAACTGGCACAACTTCTGTACTTGAAGTCTCTCTTCTCTGCTAATAGGAGAGAACTGACTATAACAGATACTGCCTTGGGCCCTGAAATGAGCTTCCTGAGTTTCTGGGAACTTGGTGTCACGCTGCAAAAGTCAGCTTTACTTGCCAAAAGGTTTTGCATATTTGAAAGTCCCAACCTGAACAATTAGGAAGCCGTTCAGTGAGCATCAGTGGTTCTTGGGTTGTTTGGGAGCTGAGGTTCTGACTCCTAAGCAGAAAGGACATGGAATTGTTCTGATTTAAAGATGTTTTTATTAAGCTAAAATTACTTATTCTGTCAGTTCAAACCTGATGAATTTCCAGCCTTAAATAGCTTATTGAGTGTGGCTTGTCAAGTAAGAAGATTACATGCTTGGCTTTAGTTAACAAGATTTTTGGAAATATGCAGCACAAATATTGAAAAAGCTCTGACATGTGGCAGTCTGCTCTGTTGCCTGGGAGTCATTAATTCTGAAGGTGGTTCTGCTGCAGATCTGTGCCTGTGATTTATCGACTGGGCTCCCCGGGAGCTCTGTCAGACCTGCCACAGCAGCTGCCCTGTGCCTGCCCTCATCCCTGCTGGGTGCAGCAGGGTCACTGCTGGCCTGTAGCCTCCAGTGCCCACCTGAAGGCACAGCTGGGACCTGCTTCTTGGCACTGGAACACTTCCCATGAAAACCAGAGACCTGGTGTGTTGGCACTCGCCCCAGATGTCTCTGTGTAGGTGTGCAGGAGCTCATCCAGCTGGGTTTGTGCATCACTGGGGGCTCCTGCTCAGCTCTCTGAGCCTCAGTGGCTGAGGAGTGGTAAGAAAAACACGTACAGAACCAGCTGAAGTTTGTTTTAAAGCTGGGCCCTTCTCCAGATTACGGTCTGGATTACAGCATTGTTTTTTTGAGAAATCCTGCAACTTGTCTTGTAAACCTGATGCTGGTGGTTTTTTTGTTGAGGGGATCAGCCCCGTTGTGACCAGCTCCATCACCTGGAGAACTTGGACCTGAACACAGGCTGGAAGCTTGAGTCTGTAAATGAGTACGTTTGAGAAATAAGCATTGAGAGAAATTGGATTTATTTTGTACAAGGTAGAACACCTTTGCACAGTGAACAAATATATTACAAATCTGTCTTGCCTTAAAAAAGTATTGCCATTTTGGTGCCTGTTTCCTAAGCTAATGCTAATATACAAGAAGGTACTTTTTTTGTTGGCTTTTTTGTTGATTTTTTTTTCCTGTTAAGCTCTATGCACTTGTTGCATTTGGTTTGAAAATCCAGCTTTGAAAAAAAAAACCTCAAAACTGAGCACATCTGCTCTCTGGAGTCTCATCACAAGCTCTACAGCAACACACAGATGTTGGTCGGGCCAGCAGCTGACACTGCTTGTGCTGGGTGTCAAGGTAGGTCTCTAACAAGAGTATTCCTTATCCAACTGCCTTTCTCTTGATATTTTTGAGGTAAGTCTTTCTATTCACGTACATAAAATATATTCCTACTGCCCCTACAAAATAATTGTCTACTTACATCTCAAATAAGGCTTTCCTGGAAAATAAAGTCCCTATTGCTGATGAGTCATTGCCCCCATGCACACATGCAGCATTCATGGAACTGCTTATGCGTTATCCCACCACACGAACATCTGCTGCTCTGGAAGCCTGGGGGGATCTCTGGGCCCAGCTTGTGTCTTGCTGCAAAACTCAGTTTGTGGGGGGGTTTGGAGCTGACCTGACCCCCCTGCAAGGTCCTGGGTGTGGTGGGTGGCCAGAGGCTGTGACCCCCGAGGTGGGGGCTGAGCCTCTCCAGGGTGCTCCGGGTGATCCCAGGCCTGGTCCCACTCGGAGCCTCCAAGGCAGAAGCTCCTCTTGCCCGGCCCCTAGGCCAGCAGGCCACACGTGTCGCCGTGCTCTGAGCAACTGGCTGCTGCTGGTTTCACTCTCCTCCATCAGACTGGTGAATGTGCAACAGGATTTTTTTTTTGCTATATTTAAGAGGCAATCAGCTTGCTACTTCCACGTTTGCCTAATAAAATTACATACTTAGAATCAATACTATTTCATGCTTAAAATCTACAAGGAACTGCTTAGCGGCAAGGATTCTACTTTCTAGGTCATTAAAGAGTACCAAAAAAAAGAGAGGGGAAAAAAAAAATCATGGTGGCTTAGTCCCAAATTTACCATGGGCCAAGCCCTTGGTAATTACTTCACAAACAGCTGCTGAAAAAGAAAACCCAGTTTCAGCTCCATTTAATGACATTTCAGGTAGACTCATCGACGGATAAAGCTGCACTACATGGTAATGCACATCAAGTCAAAGGCTGTCCTAAGGGGCGTGCTCTGAAGGGATTCCTGAAGAGATGGTTCATAAAGGTGGTCTGGAGAAGCCAACGTGTCGTGGCTTTAGGACAGGAAACCAAACCAGGATTAGTCTGTGCAAACCTGCAGCGTCCCAGGGGAGGAAATGAAGTTTATACTGCCTGACAAATCTGGATTGAGCTGATAGAACAGAAACCGTGTAAGGACAACTAAAGCCTGTCTGTGCCAATCAAATTATTTTATAGCTTGTTAAACGTGTGGTAAGCTGGAGGTGAGACCCGTTGTTGAAACTCAAGTTGTTAGCAGAGATCAGTGGACATTTGCCAAGGTGTTACATTTGAAAAACTGCACAGAATGTGTCAGTGTTAATATTCCTCTACTCACACACCCTGGTACTGAATATAAAGATGAACATCTCAATGCTAATTACCACGCGTGACCTGCACAGGTTTCACATGGTGGTGGCAGTAAATGAGGTTTCCAGACAGTGAATTGACAAGTTTCTCTGCTTTCGTTCAGAGCAATGTTCATTTCCATGACAAAGATGTAAAATACATTCCAGCGTATCCCTGGTCACCTCCTGCCTAGCAGTAAAAGGTTTCTTGGTGCCGTTGGTACAAATGTACATCTCTAAGTCCTTCTACTCAGCATGGTTTTGTGTTTTATTTTACAGCAAAGCCAGGGTTAGAATACATGCCACGGAGAGTCTGTGCCTGGAGCATGTAGACACCTTCCTGGGGTGACGTACTCCAGCCACACGTGGAGGAGGTTCCTGTTAGTTCCCCTCACCCATACAAAAATGTCTCTATAAATAACATCATGCAGCAGCAGTCGGCCCAAGCTGATGTTGTGTCAGGTCCTGTGTGAGACAGCCTGAAGTCCCGTCAGCGTGCCGCAGCGCAGAAAAGGATTGTCTTCTCTCTTGCCTCCTCACAGTTTGTGTGCAGCACAGGGCACCAGTGAAGTTCATCCCTTTAAGACTGCTTGTCCCAAGAGGGCCCGTGCGTCGGGCTGTGCCGTACGGGGAGCAGGTCGTAGTGACCAGGAATGTGACTGTTCCTAGGCAGGTCGTATGGATTTTGGAGGTAACTGGCACTCCGACCGCGGGCGTCTTGGACCACGCTGACAGTGGGCTCTGGGTGAGCAAGAGAAACCCAGTTATGGTAGCTAGCAGTGCTCACAGCATTAGTTACTCTGCTCACGTCTTTTGTCATGAACACAGAACATCAGCTTCCCAAACCATCTCTTTACTGGCAGCACATGGGGCAGCGCAGGGAGGAAAGCACCAAACTGAGCCAAGGGCAGGTACTTCCCAAAGCTCTGCAGAAAAACCTCTTCAAAAGACAACACAGAACCCAAGCATGGGGAGGTTGGAAGGGACCTCTGGAGATCATCTCATCCAACCCCCTGCTTCAGCAGCTCACCCACAGCAGGGTGCCCAGGGTCACAGCCAGGTGGGTTTGGGATCTCTCCAGAACAGGAGACACCCCAGCCTCTCTGGGCAGCCTGAGCCAAGCTCAGGCACCCTCAGAACAAAGAATTTTTCCCTCCTGTTCAGATGGAACCTCCTGGGTTCCAGTTTGTGCCCATTGTCCCTTGTCCTGTTGCTGGGCGCCATTGCACCACACCTCTGTGCTTTCAAAGTCTTGCAGCTTGCATCCTGGCCTGTACCAAAAGCAGTGTGTCCAGCAGGAGCAGGGAACTGATCGTGCCCCTGGACTCAGCACTGGGGAGGCCACAGCTGACTATTGGGGTCAGTTTTGGGTGCCACAGGATAATGAAGACCTTGAGGGGATGGAGCATGTCCAGAAAAGGTCAAGGAAGCTGGTGGAGGCTCTGTGGAACATGGCTTGTGAGTGGCTGAGGGAACTGGGGTGGTTTAGCCTGGAGAAGAGGAGGCTGAGGGGGAACCCTGTTGCTCTCTACAGCTCCCTGACAGAAGGCTGGAGTGAGGTGGGGGTTGGTCTCTTCTCGCAGTTAACCAGCAATAGGATGAGAGGCAATGGGCTGAAGTTGCAGCAGGGGAGGGTTGGGGGTTGGTCTCTTCTCGCAGCTAACCAGCAATAGGATGAGAGGCAACGGGGCTGAAGTTGCACCAGGGGAGGTTTCAACTGGATATTAGGAAGAATTTCTTTCCTGCAAGAGTCATGGTCATGGTAGTGTTGGGTTGATGGCTGGACTTGATGATTTTAGAGCTCTTTTCCAACCTTACTGATTCTGTGATTCTAAGAGCATCAAGAGAGGCCTGCAGCCCTCCGCTGCTGGGGCTGATGGAGCAAATTGGGGCTGCACCATGGCAGCACAGGCTCCCCCCAGCCTAGGTCTCAGCTCCCCAAACCAACATGCTGATGCACAGACCTCCCAGGCGGCACCTCCCTGCACTCTGCCAAGCCCATGCTACTTGTGTCAGAAAAATAACAACTGGCTTCTACAACACAACTACCAGCTATTGGAGTAGTCCTGCCCTGCTTACCAACTTCGTAGATGTTTTTATTGGCTGTTGATGAAGTTGGCATGTCTGAATACGGGGACTCCCTGTGACCAGGCGATTTCATCTCCACGTAGCTGCTCTCGGAGTGTTTGCAGGTGACAATGGGGGGGTCTTTAATGGTGGCGTATGGGTTCTCACTGCTGTTCAGGGAACAAGTGCTGGAGCTGCACACAGATTCCTTCATGTAATCTGCAAAACAAGAGCGGAGTGGGAGCGTTAGAGCTGTCAGCTTGCTGGGGTTAATGACACCTGCACCTCTGTGGGAAGGGTGGGGGGACAAGGGGGCGGGGGGTAAGGAAGATCCTTGAAGCATCCAGCACAGCCACCCGGCGCTTGTGCTCTGGGTGCGTCCAGACCATTGCATCCACAACTCACTAGCAGGAAAGAAATGCAAACCTGCTCCATACCAAAGGTTCTCCTGGAAAAGGTTCTAGTTGTCATTTATGGCAGTATTTAATTTGAGGTGGCAATCCTTCCCCTCCCTCCTCCTAATTCCTAAGGAGCTACGTGTTAGTCCCGCTCCGCCTGCCCCGCAGACCCATGCACGTGGAAAGCTGGCTCTGCAAGTGGCACCTTCTGCTGGTACGTGGCCAGCTGGGCCAGCTACAGGGTTAGTGTCCCCGGGGGCTTTGGGTGACATCAAATCCCACGTGTTTGAACGCAAAACGTCTCCAGCAGGCCTAGGACTGCATCAGTGCAGCACATGTGGATGTCCCCTGAGCGCCCTGGGTGCTGGGGCCACCCAGCCCCGGGAGAAACCAACTTCTTCATATTCCCTCTGCCATGAAGACTGGGAGGAGGCTGCTCCTGTGAGCGGGGAGCGCTTGGGTTTCCGCAGGGGGGACAAGCCTTCCTGTGAGCCTCAGTTTTGCTTTGCTTTTTCTTTTCCCCCCATTGCTGCAGACATCTACTGCATCCCTCCCCTAGGCTGGAGCAAACAGGAGCTGGTGACGCAGGAGGTGCTACGTGGGGAGAACAAGGTTGGCGTGAGAGCTGTGACCACCGGTCCCCCCGGTCGGTGACCCTGGCTGGGGGATGCCAGCCTGCTGCAAGGTACAGTGCCAGTCTTGCTTTAAAAATAAATAAAAGAACAATAGAGAATAAATAGGTCTTAACATTGACATTCAAGAACGTGCCATTGCTGCTGTGTGCATCCTGCTGGGCAGTGCCATTAATTTAGAATTAGAGCGATGCAATGAAAGATGAGGCATTTTCTTGTGCTGGGTTACAGTACAAAGGCAGATCCTGGTATATATGAAATACTCCCGGTGAAATAGCGGGACTTGCAAAATAGCTGCAGTCCCAGCTGCCCCCGCTGTCTAGTATGGGAGACAAAAAGAGAAATTCAGGTTAAGAAATAGACAGACAACACGACATCGCTTCTCCTTCACCGAGCTGGCTGCCCCTGCTGCCAGCGCCCGCGGCTCCTCCGCTCCGCCCTGCTCGCAGGCGCCCTCCCTCACCTCGGGGCTCGTGTCTGTGGCCATCACCC
>NW_008584150.1:0-2137 GCF_000691845.1 Merops nubicus | reverse complement strand
GGCTTAGCAACCTCCTCTGCCAGCTCTTGGGGGAGTCCTGGGGGAGTCCAACTGCTCCTCCAGACACCTACCACCGTCCAGGAGTGACACCATCACAGCTGGTGTCAAACCAGCACCATCCATGGGTAACACTGTCAGTGCTGGTGTCAAACCACCAGCCTGGCCAGAGGCTGCTACCACTTAGCACATTCAGAACGCCCTGTGTAGGGTGCACAAAAGGTAAATGCAGGAGTAAAACAAAAGCTCCAGTTTTGTGGGAATTTTTATCCATGGACTCAGGAAAAAAGCTTTCAAGGAAATTAAAAGAAAAACCAAGACCTCTACCAAGCCATAGAGCACATTGGATATAGACAGATGAAGTCATCACAGCAATGTAACTAGAGGAGTCTGGACCAAACTCTGTTTAAGGATTTCAGTGTCCACATGATGAGGGAAAACCATCTCTTTGGAGGAGCTAATGAACCAACGGGGCAAAGAGCTCACCCCACTCTGCAATACCAGGAAAGGATCCCTGAATGCAAAGGACAACCTGCATCAGCAGGAGAAATTAAAATCAGTGCTTGCTGACCCTGCGAAACCTCATTCCCTTCAAAGGCTTCATCTCATTAGAGTCACAAGAGTTATCCCCAGGAGTAAAGACAACTCCAGTGAGTAAGCACTGCTGAAGCGGGCCTAGAAATTATTAAACTCCAGCACTTCCCTGAGACTCGGGAGGGTGTTCACTTCTCTTTAACCTCTGCATGGACATGGATGATGCCATCTGTTTCCCCTGGCCACCTGCACCACAGAGAACTTGGTTTCTGATTTTTTTAATGCACTTTTCATCACCTCTTTCTGGCTTTTGGCATCATCATGCTCAAGTTTCTATTGTCAGGTGTTTTTTTCCCTCTCCTTAATCTCTTGCTTTTTTCCCCTCACAGTCTTTAGGTTTTTGACTGTCCCCCTTGCAGCTCAGACTCTCAAAGGCTTCGGTCCTTTGCACATCACTTGTATGATGCAGAAGACCCCAGTGAAGCACTGAGAGGACAGTATGTGCTGTCTGGCTCAGGTCCTTACCTGGGGTGAGAGGAGTTAACATGGGAGCTCACCAGTGGCTGACTTCTGCACTACACATCACTTGCTGGCTGCAACTTCTGCCCATGCCTGAGAGTGTGGACAGGCACAAACATGTCTGTGGGCTCCTTCACCTCCTGCACTCCCACACCAGGGACTGTCCAGTGTCCCATGGTATCCAACAGCATCATGACCCCTTTTTCAGTGTAGTCCTTACCAATGGAGATGCTCAAACCTCCCCGGGCCAAAAATGCTTAAACGTATTCAGGAAACTCCAAGGAGTAAGTTTGGAGTGTGAGAAGATCCCAGCTCCTACCCAGGATTGGAGAGAGCTTTTACACCAGAGCAGTACTCCATCATGTCCCAGGATGAGCAGCACACCATAAGCACTCACAGAGACAGGATCCAGGTTCTGTGCCAGCACTCACAACCAGGAAGAGTGGCCCATGGGTGGCCAGGCCAGCCCCACACTCCATCCCTCAGAGACAGAAGAGTAAGGATCCTCCATTGCCAGGGAAGCTACAATGAGATCTACTTTGTGTTTATGAAGACTTGGCTGAAAACTGGGGTTTATGTGCCCACAACTAACCCCTTGGCTGGCAGAGCTCTCCTTATAACCTCTCTGGGTGAGGTGCAGGAGCTCTCACCATGCAGGGCTCCAGCCCAGCCAGGACATCACTGTGTCACAGTGCTCAGCAATGAGGTGAGAGCTTCGTGCTGGCAGGACAGAGGGAGAACATGAGCAGGACAGTGGGACCAAGAGGGGAGAACGGGCAAACGTTTGTCTCCACTGTAAGAAGACGGAGCAGCAGGATGCCTCTGGACACAATTCATGCGCCACATTAGGGACTGGGCTCAGCCACATGAGGAGACGACGGAAGATTCTGGCAGCAGCTACTCAGCACTGGGCTCCCTTCTGAGGCTGCTGATTTTTTCCGAGCCGTCTGTGCCCACAGCCCTGCACGCCTCTGCCAAGCCGTCGCTGCAGATCCCTGTCCCGCTGCGAAAGCGCCGCTCGTGGGGCTGGCAGGGACTAGAGACACGGAGGCACCTCTGCTGCTCGTCCTTGCTCCTGTCCAGTCAG
>NW_008584149.1:13100-16682 GCF_000691845.1 Merops nubicus | reverse complement strand
CTCACTGGATGGCAGCACAGCTCTGGGTGTGTCAGCCACTCCTCCTACTTTGTATCATCACCAACATTTGGGTTATTTCCTTCTTTTGTTTAGAAGAAACCAGAAAAAAAAGATGTTAAAAATGTTCTGTGAAACATTCCAAATAATGATTGATTAAGAGCATCATTTACACAGTGATTTCCCCCTTAACAATTCCCAGTGCTCAGTTAGCAAAACTTCATCCCTTAACTGAGGCTTTGACTATTCACCTTTTTTCACAAAATCTTCACCTATTATTCCCAAAATATTGCAAATGTAAAATAATCTTGAGTATGGTTGCCATCCACATTATTTATATGCTGCAGATTAGAGCAGATAATTTTGGGCTTCCTTCCACTCCAATCCAGACGTATGAATTATTGGAGAACATTCTATCCATCCTTTTTGCCTTCATGGCTACAGGTGGAACCTTCTGACCTACAGTGTCTTTGAATTTCAAAATCCAAATTAATACCATGTTTGAAGCATTTCATTCTCTCTTCTGTGGCCTAAAGACAACACAGTGATTTTTAAAAGCTGAAGTATTGTCACTGTGTCCATTCAAAGAATGCAGCTACAACTTCTTGTTAAATTCTAAGGTGCCACTTTCAACATTTTTGCAGCCACATTTATTCAGATGTATTTACATGTCTGAGGAAATTACAACTGCAAAAATGAATTTAAAGCAGCTTTTTCAGTTTTACATATAGTTTATCTCCTTCCCTTAAAGGTTTCTGGTCTTCCCAAGGTCAGAAACTCAGGAATATCGTTTCCATCCCATAGTTCCAGGTATGGAAAAGCACTTGGGAGAAGAAATAAGTGAAATATGAAGGGTGCTTCCTGTAGGGGTAGATTTTTACAGATGTGAGTTAGTAAGAACAGCATGAGGACTTATTTAAGCTGGGACACACCCCCTTCAACTTTCGGCTGACAGGTGAAATCAATTTCATGTTCTTCCCAGCAGTGCATAACACCATTCATATCTTATTTAAATTTACTTTTGCCAAGGCCCACAGATGTCCTTGGCATCTGACATCTCGTGCTGTTTCAGCAGACAGGCAGGTATTTTATTTTGCAGGCTATGAAAAGCCTGTTCCAGTTATTTTACCAACTCTATATTTTATTTCTATTGGAAAAATTATGAAATAATATTGAGATCTGACCCTAAAGGTTCTGTGTACATCTTACTCTACTTTTTTTTTTTTAAAATATGTTTTATTGCCTAAGAAATTCTGTCTGTATTTAAAGTAAGATATCCTCTTAAGCAGTGATACACAATTAAGGGTTGCATATGGCAGGATATGTAAATGACAGAATTAAGGTTTTCCTGCTTCACACATCTAAAAAATTATTCTATTATTTCATCTATTAAGACAATATTTTTTTCATTCACATGGAACAAATCTAGTGTTTTCTTATCTAGCAATACAATTTAAGTGATCTCCAATTTAACAAGCAAATACGTATTTGGCAATCTAAACATCTATGAATTGTGTTTATCTTCTAATTATCTTACTTCATCTTCATAATTTACTTAAGAAAATGCAAACCAAAAGGGGGAAAACCAGAGTTATTATGTCTTTTAGGTAATCCTGGATTTCCTGTTTGTGTATTATGTCGGGACATTTGCATAAAACAAAGTCAAGGGTGATGATGTTTAATTACCATAACGTGCAATAGAGAGGCAACTATACAATATTTAATGTGCCAGGTAGTCTGTGAGAAGAGTTAATTAGTCAGTGTATTTTATATACTGTCAAGCTTCCTTTAAAGGGGCATCTCCAGCTCCTCTCCTCCTTTAAGGTAATTTTATCACACTCTGATCCTTAGAAGCACACTGAAAATACACTGGTTTAAAGCTAAAAAAAAAAACCCAAGCACATTATCTTTCAATATACAGACACAGCATAAGATAACATGTGGTTTATTTATACTAGTTAATAATTTTCATACTTTTTTTCCTGTTTTAGTTACAGATTTTTAGTGCAGCTTCTCTGAAAATAGCACAAAAACAGCGTGCCCTGGGTGCAACTCCAGCTCTGTACTTCCTGCGTGTTGCATGAGGATTGGAAATGTAGTTTCATTGGAATTCACTGGAAATGAATTTTTCTAAATAATTCATTATACCAGGCACTTGAAAATTTTATTTTTATTTGGTATTATTTTGTCCTCTAAGGTAACATGACAGGGTAACTGTCTTGCATATAACCCAAGATCATCACTCTTTTTCACTGCCTATCAACCGGTTTGTGCTTAACCAAGCATTTATTTATTAGTTCTTAATGTTAAGGTCTGCGAGGTTACTACACCTGAGAGAAAAATCTGTAAGACAGGCTTTCTAATTAATCACTGGGAGGGTTCAAGAAGGTCTTGTTATTTCTGTGTGCAGTAGAATTTATGTAGTCTATTACAAGCCTTGATTGCTAAAACTCCGGCTCGTTTTTGTTTCTTCAGATCTGTTGCTCTTTCTGTGCTAAACTGTACAGTTCTTATCATTCTGTTTGTAAACACAGGCATTAGGAGGTGCACAGAGAGGGGCACGGGTCTAACTGGTTGCCTCTTTGCCCCTTGAGTGTCTGGAAAAAAAAGGCTAGAAAAAAGAAGAAAAGCAAAAGGGAAAGGAATTATCAAGGGTGGCAATTTTAGACGTGGATGGATTGAGGTGGGAAGGGAGGAAATGGCAAAATAAGTGTCTCCTATGAAAGCAACCGTCACCTAGTTTTCAAAGAGTGTAGGGTGAAAATCCTTCCAAATGCTTCAAGATGTCACTTATGCTGCATGTTACCTTATTTTCTCTAGAATGCCATGATCTGGTCCAGGTGACTCTTTAATGAGGTCTGCTAGGTGCTGTCCTTGTCACTGAGGCTGGGCAGAGCTCTTGCTGCTGGAATTCGGGAGCCAGGAAAGCTGGAGGAAACTTCTGGACTCTCACATGTTCATGTGCTGAGAATCCTTATTAAAAAAAACTTGGAAATCAAGTTCTGGAAGTTAATTTCTGCCAGACCAGCATCCCCCCTGCTGAAGTGCAGTCCAGTTTTAAAGGAGCTCACCTGGCACCGTGACCAGGAGGGATGGGGAAGGCAGGGGAAGCATCTCTTTAGTCACCTCTGAATTAACAAACTGCCCAAATTGAGCCTTATGTGTGTAATATCTCCTTATTTGTAAGGCAGTCGTTTGCAGCAAGGAGAGTAAGTAGAGCACATGGAAAAAACCTAGAGCTGAAGGATTTTTTCCTTCCTTTGCCTCTCCAGTGAAAACCAGAGTGCACATTTTAGCAGGCTGTGAGCTCCGGGTCACTGTAATCTTTCTGTGCCTTGTTTTCACAGCCTGTTAAGTAGAAATTAATTTCTCTATGTGGCTCTTTTGATAAGAATATATAAAAAAATTAGTAAAATATGTATTTCTTATGCTACTGGAAATCTCTGTACAGAAAGCTGAAGAACTCTGTTGCCAATGCTCTTATAAGGCAGTTGTTTTAAATCCCCTGATTGCATCTCCAGGCTCCTGTCAGGAGCTGTGCAGAGCCAGAAGGCCTAACCTGAGCCTACTTTGCTACAGGCTTCG
>NW_008584149.1:0-13015 GCF_000691845.1 Merops nubicus | reverse complement strand
TCAAGGTCCTTCTGGGAGGGAGGGGCCCAAAACTGACCCCAGGATTCAAGGTGCAGCCTCCCCAGTGTCGAGTCCAAGGGGGACAATCCCTGCTCTAGCCCTGCTGGCCACACCAGTGCTGATCCAACCAGGATGCCATTGACCTTCTTGGCCACCTGGGCCCACACTGGCTCATCTTCAGATGGCTGATGTCCAGCACCCCCAGATCCTTGTCTGCTGGGCATTTTCCAGCCCCTCTTCCCCCAGCCCATAGCATTGTGTGGCGTTATTGTGACCCAAGGGCAGGACCTGGCACTTGGCCTTGTTGAGCCTCATCCCACTGGCCTTGGACCATCAATCCAGCCTGGCCAGAGCCCTCTTACCTTATTGAGCAAAACCTGGCTGAAGACTGGAGTCTTGTGTAAATCCACTGACCTGGTCCTCAGTGTGAGACAATAAAGAGCTTTTGCAGAGAGACTCACACCAGAGCAGCACCACGAGGAAGAATAAGAGGAGCTAATGTAATAAATCTGCTTAATAAGCTTGAGAAGGAGCAATGCTGTTGATAAAACTAAGAAGTGGTAAAGGCAGCTGAGACCAGAAGATGGAATTTGATAGAAATCCTTGAAGACTGGAGACCCTTTGAGCAGATACTTGTGCTTCAGACTGATATTGACTGAGAACCCACGTCCTCTTCCCCTTCTAATAATGTCAATTAAATCACATAATAGGTAATGTTAACCCTAAGAGCCACTTGCACTAGTGGCTAAATGGAAAAGTTGGTACATCCACCAAAAAAAATTACTGTATACTAGAACATTTGGCGTGTGAAATTCCATGAGGATTGATTATTTTATGGACAATTTGGGCTAAAGATGGATATAACACAGTAATCTTCAATTTTTACTGAAAGGCAACTGCTGTGCCCCCATCATTAAGCTGCAATTCTTACAAAAACTTCAATTAATTGGATTTTTCGCCAGAACTTTTTTTTGTTTGATTTAAAGTACCATGTAGATTCGTTATAGAAACTTCATTTAAATATGGATTTAATTAGAAATGTTTTATAATTTTAATGAGTCTTAAAAGTCTTTTGATGAGCAGTCAGTGTAATTATGGTATTTAAAATGATTGGATAAATGCATACTTTATAATTTACCTTCCTCGCAACTGTGTTTTCATGCCGGTTATTTTTAACATGAAGAATTGTTTCATTTCGTGTCAGTTTATCCCCCCTCTTCCTTCCACAAAATGTTTTATCTCTGAAATAAAATTAAATATGCATGATACTAGTAGTATTGGATAATATTGTAACAGCACAGTTAAAAATCAATCTGAGAGAGGAAAATCATTTCGGTTTTGTTAGAGAAGTGACTAAATTGATAATTTGTTATCCAGAAGTAAATTACAGACTAGCTGTGTCCTATATTTGTTGTCTCTTTTGTGTCTGAGGAAATTACCTGCAAAATTGCTGCAGAAGACATGATGCACTAGGCATTGTGCTATCAGCAATCTGCTTCACTACCACAACATAAAGAAAGAGAGAGGATCAGCAAATTTAGGAAAATAAGGAGGTTATAGAACTAGCAGTTAAAAGGGGGGGGGAAAAAAATGGTTTTTTTAATGCATCATGTACTTTATCACACAACCTACATGAAGACCACTAACTGTCATATGCTGAGCACTGCAGTTCATTGTTCAGAAAGAGTACACATTGCCTCCTGCATACCTAACACGTTGTTGTTACACTGCTTTTTAAATTTATTTATTGTGTGTGCATTTGGATATACTTGTATTAATGAAAACTGAGCTCGCAGGTAGCTGTCTTTAATACAGAGTAGATAAGCTGACATTAGCTCAACCAATGAACAAGAATTTTACAGGAAATTTCTCAGGGCTGCACTGCCTCTCTGCAGATCAGTCAAATCTCTTCTGCAGGAGAAGATTTCCCCACAGTCCCCAGATATGTATATATACTTACTGAATGAGTACTTCAGAGAAGAAATACTTGATGATAATGATGTGCATCAATTCCTGTTCCCTGGTTTGATCTCTGTTGGCTTGTAGATGGCTGGCCATGAGGTAGCCACGGCTGATCAGCACAAAACTTTAGAGTCTTACCCAGAAAAGGCTATAAAAAAAGGGTAAACATACTATGATACATGCTTCAAATATTTTCCCAACATCCACCAAATTGATCTCATAGTTCTTATCTCTATATGGACCTTCGTGTGGGTTTCCATCTCGCAGCATTAGCCAACAGCTAATAGAGACTCTGTGACAGCAGTGGGAGGGTCAGAAATTGTCCTTCTACTTTTGTGAAGGAATATGGAAAAGTATCCTTTTGTATTAATTGACTATTCAGTGTCTGGCTTTTAAATGTTAGGAGAAGCTTCACTCGCACTCATGCTTTGCCACTGGATGCTTGCAGAATACCTTATCAATGCTGTCATCTTCCTCTCTGCTGTGTGCACTGGCCTGTGGGAAGGCTTAAGATCATTTTGCTTCTCTCATAGTATCTAGTCATAGAATTGTTTAGGCTGGAAGAGACCTTCAAGATCAAGTCCAAATGTTCCCCTAGCCCTGCCAGGTCCCCACTGCCCCGTGTCCCTCACCCCACATCTCCACGGCCTGGAAACCCCTCCAGGGGTGGGGACTCCACCACTGCCCTGGGCAGCCTGGCACAGCCCTGGGCAACCCTCCAGGGCAAGAAATTGTTCCTCAGGGACAACTGAAACCTCCCCTGGGGCAACTTGAGGCCCTTTCCTCTTGTCCTGTCCCTTGTTCCTTGGGAGCAGAGCCCGACCCCCCCCTGGCTCCAGGCTCCTGTCAGGAGCTGTGCAGAGCCAGAAGGTCTCCCCTGAGCCTCCTTTGCTCCAGGCTCAGCTCCCCCAGCTCCCTCAGCTGCTCCTCCCCACACTTGGGCTCTAGACCCCTCATCAGCTTTATGGCCCTTCCTTGGACACATTCCAGCAACATCTATTGTACTTTTCTTATAATTATTTAAACTTATAAGCAGTCAAGTGGTCTGTTGCTCAGATTTCTACACAACCTTCCAGCAGGTGCCCATCCTATTCTGCCACGCACTCTTTTGTGATTTAGTAGCACCCAACATAGTCCTGGATGTGTTACTACAACTTTTTAAGGTTTTTCTACACTGAAGCACAGATACAGTTTTTAATACCACTTTTCCATGCTAGAGTTTAATAGTGGCTCGTTTGAACTTGCAATAATATGCTTAAAATAATAATTTTTTGGTGAAAAATTGTTACGAGTTCAAATCAAACTCCAGTCTATGACCTATCCTCTCCATAGTTCGTGTGTCTGTCTAGTGAAGACCAATTTTTATGTTTAACATCTTTATGACCTGGAATACCATTTTGGGATATTGAGAATATCAATCCAGAACCACCACATAATTTTATTCTGGCTTAAACAAATAAATTTATGCTGATTTATGTCATTGATATACAGCTTCTGTGAACATATTTAATATGAGAATACCCGAATCTGATAATTTCTTCCTTTATATTCTTTCATATGTTTTAACAATCTTGTGTATGTGTGTGAAGACAAATTTTTAAACAGTATTAACAGCTTCTTAAACTTTTCTGGGAATTCCTTTGATCTTTTGATGGTTTTGTTTCATTCCACTTTCTGTGTACATAGATCCTGTTCTTTTCATCTTTATGGCTTTTTTTATTATTATTATTTCAGCCAGTTCCATGGTGTTGTAAAATGCTTTCAGTCTTAGAAATTTTTTCATCCTTGTAATAATTCTATCATTTACTTTTTCCATTCACTTATCTTTACAGCTATTTAATATATACTTACAAGATAAATACTCTTCTAAATCGGTGTTCTAAGGTTTACCTGTTTGTGATTCTTTTATTTATCAACTCTTGGTCTTTAGATATTACACTTAACTTTAAGCCAACTTTAAAAATATTTAAATTAATTACTGAAGCACTCATCGTAGAACCACAAAATGGTTTGGGTGGGAAGGGACCTTTCAAGGTGATCTCATCCAACCCCCCTTCCATGGGCAAGGACGCCCCCAACTAGAGCAGGGTGCTCAGAGTTGTGTCCAACCTCCCCTGGGATGGCTCCAGGGATGGGGCAGTGACCACCTCTCTGGGCAGCCTGGGCTACACTCCCACCACCTCATAGTGCAGAACTTCCTAACATCTAATCCAGGACTCCCCTCTTTCAGTTTAAAACATTTATCCCTTGTGCTATCACTAGATTGCTTTGGAAAAAGTCCCTCTCCATCTTTCTTCTGGGCCTCCTTGAAGTACTGATAGGCCACCAGAAGGTCTCCATGGAACCTTCTCTTCTCGAGGCTGAACAATCCCAACTCTCTCAGCTTGTCCTCACAGCAGAGATGCTCAATGTGTTCCAGAAATAGCCCAGTCTTGAGAGATCTATCTATGGAATCGATTCCACAAGGACAACCCCTTATCCTTCACTGCTCGTGCTATACTGTACAGGGAGTAGTTGCACCTTGTTTCTCTGCAAATATTCTTAGTTTATAAATTTTTCAGCATAGCTCTGCTTGCAAACCCATCAGCTTTGCCAAAAAAAGCTTAAGTGTGTGCTTCCATGTCTCTGCCTTTTCCCTTTTCCCCATTTTGCAGTGTCACTGATGCTGCTGCTACTTCCATTTTGTCTTCTCACAGCAACCAGTCTAAGTCACAGAATTGGTGAATTAGGCAATTTTACAATTAGATTTTGGAATTAAATTATTAGCCTATAGGTGTAGTTTGAGGAGAAGACCTTATTTGTGGTTGGTAAAAACATGGACAAAACATAGACCATGCACTAAGTGTAAACCTTGCCTCTTCTATTTTGGCATGATGTCAATTTTATAAAACCATTTAAAGGCTTTTTACAGAAATGCCACCAGAATTTCTTTTTCTACAGATACTTGCCCATTTTTAATCCCTTCCAGAATGCCCATATCTCCTGGTCCTCTAATTTTCTATGTGAATTTTAGGCCGTGCAGCTTGACAGCAAAAAAAATTTCAAGGCAGAGAACAAAATTCTACCCAAATACCCTTTGTTCTTATTATTCATCTCTTACAAGGGAGAGGTCAGAGTCTTTTTAATAGGGCAATGTGTTTCTTTTCTGCAGTTGTGTTTTGAAGAGTGATGGGCTAAGGCACAGGCATCTGAGGAGCAGCATGGGGGTGTTAAAGGATTGGTGATGAGTGACTGTGTAAGGAAGTAGGTGTGGCATTTATTTAGCTATGATTTGTATGGACACGGGATGTAAAAATGAGACAGGTCTGTAGTCATTTTGTGCTTGACCTCTCAAAGCTTTTTATGTGTATAAAAATCTCAATGTAGCCATTACAAGCACTTCATCTCTTCTCCTGAAGTGACTCAGTCACTATAAAAACATTGTAAAGAGGCAGAAAAAGCACACTTTCCACAGTGCCCACTTCTGCCTTCATGGTTTCAGCCAAATCTGTGGCTGTTTCAGGTACTTCAGACACAGAAAAATGGGTGAAATAGACATTGCAAGTGCCAGCTGCAGCAGACTCTGTCGTTTCTAGGGTCCTAAGGCTTTTTGTAATTTCTGAATCTATCATTCTTATTAAAAATACTGAATAATTAAAACCGTTTCAATACATTTTCAACAATTTATTCTTTTAATATTTTATTCTAGAATAAAGTTCACATGATGCTCCACAAATACGTAGTAAGAATGCTGTTTGCCTTGAGCAGAAATATAGAGAGAATTAGAATTTCAAAAAAAAAGAGAGGAACAAAAAACCATTGCACCAACTTTGGCTTCATGGCCTCATGTATTGTAATATCCACCATTTCTTTATTTCTTTGGGAGCTCCTTATGCAGGAATTATTCTTTTTCTGAAAGCACTGAACTTTGGGCTGGTTTCTGATTTTTAAAAATAAAAAGTGCATTACCAGGAGTTCCAATACAGCAATGAATTATTGAGTTTTTTAACTCTTTGCTAGCTCAGATCTATCCTCATCAGGGTTGATCAGACGCTGTTGCTTAGCATCATGTTCTCTGAAGCATGTAAGCAGCTGTAGGGAAGTTATTAGGCTACAGATTTCTATTTTAAATGCTGAAAATGGCATTAAATGATTGGCATTTTGCTAGATACTCTAGGCTCCACAAGTATCTGCTTTTCTGGGCATCTTCCAAATCTTTGTATGTGATGCCTGGATGATACATGGATTTTATCGGCTCGATTTTGGTGGACTTGGTGGATAAAGGAGAGGAAATGATATTCCTGTCATGAGAAGATTGCTGAGATTTAGAAAATGTCCCCACCCTGCATCAAGATGAAATCCCAACCTTTTAAAGTTCATCACACAGACACAAAACCAGGAGCCTGGCAGGTGGGGGTGTCACTGGTGCGTGAGAGACCCTTCCTCTGTCACTCTCACAAGTCTCCTGTGAGTCATTTGAATCAGGCAGACACCAACCATCCCACAGTGACAGGTTCTTTCTCCTGTGTTAAGGAATTAATGAAATCCTCACTGGATTGCTGTCTGGCAGCCCAATGCTGCACATCCTCCCTTGTTCTTCACATGTCACTGAACCAGCAATCATAGAATGGTTTGGGTTGGAAGGGACCTTAAAGATCATCTCATTCCACCCCCCCCTGCCAGGGACACCTCCTGCTAGACCAGGTTGCTCAAAGCCCAAACCAACCTGGTCTTGAACATCTTTGGTGATGAAGCATCCACAGCTTCCCTGGGCAACCTGGGCCAGGGTCTCACCACCCTCATATTAAAGCATTCCTTCCTAATTTCTAGTCTAAATCTCCTCTCTTCCAGTTTGAACCCATCACCCCCCATCCAATCACTACAAGTGTTTGCATGTCCTTGACAAGGGCTGCAGGTTAGGGCTGTGAGCCTTGGTCCTGGCTGGCAATGGACAACCTGTTAATCTGTCTGAAGGAATTTTCTTTATTTCTAGCATTGAAATGTGTTTTCTTTTTGAAAATTATGTAAAAACAGATATACATCCATAAGAAATGTCCACCAAATTGGTGTTTTCTGTGTCAGGGATAGCTGTGAACATATGTGCTGATGAGTTTCCTGGTTGCAGATACAGGCATGTAATCCCAGGGAAGTTCCCAGTGGAAAAACCAGTGGGAATAAATAGTTTTGAGATGACAGCAACAACAAACCTGTGCACTTCAGCTGGATCCTCACCTCCCAGCCCAGGATGTGCATGGGGTTAACTGATCTCTTACGTGTCTTTCTCTTCACCCAGCTCTTCCCTGCTCTGTCTTCCACTCCTGACATCGTATGCATCTTGCACAGCAAGCTCTAAAACTGATTTTTTGCTTTATTTGCTGGATAATTCTTTCCTTGGCTTATGTACCCTGAAAAACAATGCCAGCAGAAAGTTTCTCAAGTAATTTGCCAAATCTTTATTCTCACGAGCCTGTTAGGCAATTAATTAAGTCTTCACTGGGAGGCATAAAAAATTGGTATTATATAGATGATAAATTGATATTATATAGGTGCTTAGATCATTGGAGTTTTATCATATTATATTTGTGTTTGTTTTCTTCTTTTTATACGACAGGGTTTTGGCTATTGCAACACTAACAGAATAATGAAAGATAATGCAGCAGGCCAGTTCCTTTATTATTTATATTAAGCAGGGAAAAATTCCTCAACCACTGCTTGCATTTGTAAAGCCAATATTATTATTAGAACAGATGAATTTGAAAACTAGAGCCTTGTAATCTTTAAAACAATATTTGCACAGTGGTATTTAACTTTCCAAGGAGTGGAGTGGAAAAAAAGCTACAGTAAATATGAGTTGTATTAAGACATTTCGTCATGTAGTGTTTCTACTTATTCAACACCCTATTTAGCAACTATTCTAATATTCTATAAATATGTATCTGGAAACACAGTAAACATTATTTACAGTTAAAAGTTTTCCACGCGTATGCATGTTGAGTAACTTAATAAATCAACATTATTTAAAAATGTATTTAATACACAGCTTTATGAAGGGAATTTTTTTACAGGTGCTTTCCTCCAGGTCAGTTTTACATACCAGAGCTCAGCACGCTGTTCTGAAGAGTCACCAGTCCTTGTAATGGGCCAAAATCAGACAAAATTTCCCTTTCTTTAATCATCTTCTTGCAGTTAGCAGCAGTTTAAGGAGTGCAGCTGAGCTAAGCAGAGAAAGCAAAGCCCTTTGCCAATTTATTCAGGAGAGCTATTGGGGAATTTCTTCTAGCTCTCTCCTTTACTTTGGTTGCTAGATGTAGGTCTACAGGACTGATTTCCAATATTTTCATTCCTCTTTTCACTTACCTTTCTCTTCTTAGCATTCGTGGCTTTCTGGATGTAAATATTAGTTGCAACAATACAGGCAATATTATCTTACATGGAATGAACTTGGGAAAATTACTAGGTTTTCAGTTCCAAACACAAACAAATACTTTATTTACTGATTTGTATCTTTATTTTCCACGGGCCTTTCTGTGAAGGGTTGCAGTTCAACAGGGAAGGACCTAAATGATGAACAATGAAGCACACTGTGGACAGAGATCCCATTCATGTATCTTCATCTCCTGCTCTGTGTTTGTTTATTCACCTTCTTGCTAGTCTGAAATTGATTTGTTAGGCTGTGTAGATTTTTATCTACAGATTATTTTATCCTTCTTTGAGATAGTATCTGCATCAATTGCTTGTTGCATATTCAGTCCAGCCCTGGTACTCCTGAGGGAGAGTGAGACAAGGCTTACAACCAGTTACTAAGTTTTGAAAATAAAGTAAGGAGCAGCTGCTCGGCTGCTGGGATTGTTGAATTCAATTTTTTTTTTATATCTAACAATGGAAACAAGCCAAACTATCCTGACCTTTTTGTCTCTTGTGGGGTTTTTTATTCATTTTTGTCACCTTCTTACCCAATCCCTTCCATTAAGGAATTCATCCTGACTCGGTATGAGCCATTAATGGTCATGCTGTTTAGTGCACAGTTTCCTTACAGTTGCTTTTCCAAAATTTGCTTCAGAGCTGAACAAAAAATGATTGTAGTTTTTACTGTACTTGACATCTATTTTCTACAGGAAAAAAAAAAACACAAACAGGCCCTGCTCACATGCTGTTCTTTACTGGAGGGACCATATTTACCCTGCGAGTGTCAGGGATTTGTGTGCACTACAGGTGTCTGGTTTTGGCTGCTTTACTTTGGTTTTTCAGCTGTTACAAAGGTTTTAGCCACTTTCATTTTTTCTAGACAGGAGCAAAGTGATGTACAGGCAACATCCTTCAGTTCCTCAGGGCACAAGTGACTCCCTTGGTTAGATGTTTTTCCTATGGGCTCATCCCATAGGAAAATTATGGGTCCTGTTGTTCACTAGTGGGAGCATCTGATGCATGGCAGAAGAGCCGTGGGCACTGCTGTCTCAACGAGGGGATCTTCCCCTACCAAAGATGTGTGGTGGGCAGGAGGGCAGGACATCCAGGGGACCCCATCTCCCCTGGCACCCGTCCTGGGCCACTTCCCTTATCAGCTGCACCTTCCAGGGAGCCCTACTGCAAAGCACGTGGTCATGGCAGAGAGTAAAAACCTGCCAAGGGTGAGATGGGTACATTCCAGCTGCAGCTGGATCATACAGTCATAGAAGTGTTCTGGTTGGAAGAGGCCTTTCAGATCCTGGAGTCCAACCATCCCCATCCCTGCCAGGTCCCCACTGCCCCGTGTCCCTCACACCACATCTCCACGGCTTGGAAACCCCTCCAGGGGTGGGGACTCCACCACTGCCCTGGGCAGCCTGGCACAGCCCTGGGCAACCCTCCAGGGCAAGAAATTGTTCCTCAGGGGCAACTGAAACCTCCCCTGGGGCAACCTGAGGTCCTTTCCTCTTGTCTTGTTGCTTGTTCCTTGGGAGCCGAGCCTGACCCCCCCCTGGCTCCAGGCTCCTGTCAGGGAGCTGACAAGAATAAGTTCTCCCCTGAGCCTCCTTTTTCTTTTAATACCAATAAAAGATAGTTATTTTACTTGTCTATGGTACTCAGATTATGTTCACTGTAACACGATTTTGCTTGTGTGCCATCTTGTGATATTCTGTGTTGGACTGTTGTCAGCTTTCTCCATAAGGCACTCTCTACTTTTAAGATAGACTATAAAAGTTCTATCCTCCAAGACGATTCAAATTGCAAACTGAAGATTTAGGGCACGACAAATGCCAAAAAAATAAGGTCATGGGAGCAATTTAAAGCCTGCCCACACCAGTGCAGGTAGGGCCTCCTTCAGTTGAGCCACTAGGAGGGGAAGATACCTGCTCTGCTTGCAGAATGAGGAGCAGCTCGGTGCTGTGGCTGCATTTATCTGCAGCACTCTGTCATGCCAGGTGGGAATATGCCAGGGGCACACACAGTCAGAGGAGGATGCAGCTGCAGCGTGCAGGAGGAGGGACAGCTCTGCCATGTGGGGCAGCACTGGTGGTGGGGCTGGTGCTGCCTCTGGTGAGGATCACCCTAGGTGTGAAGAGATGTGGTGTTTGTGTGCCATGTGCAGCAGCTCCACGTGGCACAGGAGGGAAGGAGGAGAGGCTGAGAGAGCTGGGACTGCTCAGCCTGGGGCAGAGAAGGTCCAAGAGGATGTTATCCATGGGTGTGGACACCTGATGGAGAGAGGAAAGGTGACGGGGTCTCAGTGCTGCCCAGTGGCAGGACCAGAGATAATGGGGACATCAAGAATGTACAAAATTCTGTCTAAATTCAAGACAAAACCTGTTTTCACTCCAAGAGTGGTCAAACTCTGAACCAGGGTTCTCAGGGAAGTAACAGAGTCTCTGTCCTTGGTGATGCTCCAGTGGGACAGAGCCCTGAGCAGCCTACTCCAGGTGCTCTAGATGAACACCAACCTTGGGTGACAGTGATACCCACAGATGGGGCACACCTGGTCCTCATCGGGGAAATTGGGGGATTCTGGCTGCAGGCAGGGGTGGGAGTGGTCTGTAACTTGGTGCCAACATGAAAGGACACAACATTTGCAGCCCATAATTTCCTCAAATTTGTATAAACGCTTTTGGTACCAATAGAAGTCAGCTTGCTGGCTCCCCTAAATATTCTGCTGAGATTGCACATTTTTTTTTCTCCAAGTTATGAACTGAGTGAAAATCTAAGAAAAAGAATGAATATTTTTTTAAAAAAATTCAATGCATTAAGAAAAGCAGAGGATTGTATTACTCCCATAATAGCCTGTGCTTTCAATACATTCATCCTTCTATGCTGTCATGGTAGCCCCTTCTTAACAAATGGAGGAAGTTTCTTGTTGACAAAATATGAATTGTTTATATTCCTAAGCCACAAAGCTGTCAAATTATCAGATATAATTTCTCAGCAGATCTATCTTGTGTTTGTGTTTACGGGACATGCATATGCCACAGGAACCACATTTGAAAGCCTAATCCTTTCAAGTATTTACACTGGGTTTTCAGCATTCATTATGGAAAGCCTTGGTAAATTGAAATAAAAAGGGGAGGGGTGAAGAGAGAGGACAAGTACTGCGTGATCTGAAGAGCAGGATATTTTTAATAGATGCATTTTTGGTTCCTAAGCTCTACCATGTAATCCTATGCAAGTAAAGCTTCCATATACTGAATGGAAACGCCACCAGCTCTCTGATCACAAGATACTTCCTTTTGTGACTTTGGGCCTCTTGGTTTTCTTGAAAAATTATATTAACCCTCAAAATAAAATTATATTAACCCTTAAAATATTTAAATTCATATGATGATTACCAAGTTTTTGCAGAGGACTTTAGTACTGTTGGCTTGATGGTTGGACTTGATCTTGGAGGTCTCTTCCAACCTAAAGGATTCTATGATTCTGAGTTACTCTCAATTATTGAAGATATGAAATCCTTTGAATATTCTCCTCCAAGCACTTAGCTTAGATGTAGTGTTAGGATCCCATTTTTTCCATAAAATCTGCCTTCTTGAACGCCTGCATCATTGCTCTGTTACTTACATGGGTATATGTGTATATATAGACATCCACATAAATTTGAAATATTATAAGTTATTGCACCATCAAGCTTACAGTGCTCTTAATTCAGAGAGTCTGATAAGCAACTTCATGAATGCACTAGAGGTTTTGGGGGTAGTCTGAAGCAGAAATAGAGGGGAGAGGTGGTCTTAGGACAATTAGTTCTGTGAATGTCACGGTGAGAAACCATATATTAAATTAAATTGTAAATTATCCTTTGTGAATAAACGTTGCTTAAAACCCAAAGCAGCTAGGCTAAGAAATAATGTGTTTTGTTGCAAATCTGAGTAAGGCACAAGTCCAACAAAATGAGTCTGTATAAATGATATATTGTTATTAGGGTCTGGGTTTGCTTTGTTTAACTTATTTAATTGAAATGCTTTGTTTCAAACTATATATGCTTTACACACATTTAGTTACCTGAAAAGCTGAAAATATCAATTTGGGTTAAAAAAATAATAAATTGTGAAATTAAAAAAAAAAAAACCAAACATTACATATTGTGATATTACTTTTAATAAAAACTTAGATGATTTACTTCTGTAAACAATGAAATCAAATGCTTTCACCTTGTATTTAAATATGTAAAGCTCACCTTATTTAAAAATACTTGACAATGACCAGGTCATTTAAAATCTGCCCTGTTACTCCACATCTTTCAGCCAAAATTTTTACCAACTAGGATAAAGCCCCCAATATTTATTCAAATGCAAAGGAGACAGTGGCAAGTGCCTTCCCTGAACCTGCCAGCTCCCAGAGTGTGCTGGCATCCATTTCATCTTACAAAGTATGATAGTTCTGGGATCCTGCTGATAAATGTACATTTCCATTGGTCTTTATGGTTTTCAGCATGTAATTCACCCCAGAATCCACTTAGCTGCAGTAACAAGTCCCCGTTTAAGAAGACACCTGCTCCATGAGGGACAGTGGAAAACCAGCAGTCTGTGTTGCTATCATTAATTAATTAATTAGCAGTGTCATACACTTCAACAAGGGCAAGGGATGGGTCCTGCCCCTGGGTCACAACCAC
>NW_008584148.1:2023-3332 GCF_000691845.1 Merops nubicus | reverse complement strand
CCTGTGTGACCCCACGCCCAGGAGCTGCCTGGGCTCTCCTGCTGCAGGCAAGAGCCCCAGCCCTGCATCCCTACACATCTCCCAGCCCAGCAGAGCATCAGGTGGGCTTGGGAGATGTCCTGGGGGTCCCCGGGGTTCCCCCCTCTTGCCAGGCAGAGAAGGGTGATTGCTGGCAGCTCTCAGTGGAGACAGAGCCAGGAAGGTACCCGGGGACATCAGGTACCAGTGCAAAGCCATCCCCACCAGCAGTTGGTACTGGTGCAAAGCCACCCCCACCAGAAGCCCCCAGGGAAGCTGCCAGCAGCCAGCTGGTGCCCTGGAGCAAGATGTTCTCTCCCTTTTTCTCCATCTCAGCTGTGTTCAACCCTGAGCTGACCCACCACAACGAGGTCCCGCAGCCTTGCAGGTGTCTAACGCCCCTTCTGAGCCCCACAGGTCTTTCTTGGGGTGCTGCCATGCCTGGAGACACCCGGGATAATCCAGAGCCACAGTTCTCAGCATCCCAGTGTGCCCTGGCCACCCTCTGCCTCCCAGAGACCTCTGCCATGCACCCTCACCCCTTGCCCAGACTGCCCAGCCTCAAATGCAGGCTGCAGGATGGGACCCAGACCTGGGGCGGAGAGGGGATGGGAGGAGGAGAAGTGGTGCCTATGGGGAGTCGAGGCTTGTCCACCAGCATCCCTCTTCCCCCTCCTCCAGCTGCCTGCTGGGGTGGGCGGTCTCACCCCAGGCTGCCCAGGAGCTCCATCTCCTCACCCACATCACAGAGACTCTGACCTCCCCAGGTCATCTCCACCTGGATCTACCCCACTCCAGAGCAAACCCAACACCTCGAGCTGTAGCAGTGCAGTGGGACCAGCCTGCTTCTCCCAGGGTTACCCCCCTGGGAAATGGGGCTGGGGGATGCAGAAATCCACCTTCTCCTGGTCCAGTGCCCAGGGGAGAGGGGCGAGCTCTCCGCTGAGGCTTCACCCTCACCAACATCTCTCCTCCCTGTGCCTGAGCTGCCCGGGGAGGCCTGGGCTGGAGCAGGGGAGGGTGGGGCTGGGGAAAGGGAGCCCTGCTGCCCACACCGGGGTCACCAGGGACCATCCTCAGCAGGAGGGGACACGCCGGCATGGGACAGGTCGGCGGCATCGCCCCGCAGCGTGCCAGAGTTGACCTCCGTGTGTGAACGTTGGCTAATTAAGCATGCCTAATAAAGGAGCGGAGATAATTAGTGGAACAGGGACTCCAGACATCCCGTGGTTACTGATACTAACGGCACGTCCCCGGGAGATGTCGGGGGGGAGGCCACGGGGGGCGGCAG
>NW_008584148.1:1517-1833 GCF_000691845.1 Merops nubicus | reverse complement strand
GGGCTGTGATGCTGCCCCGGGCCCTGGGCTCGGCACTGCTCGCCCACGGAGCCCACCCAGCCTTGCGGGGGCTGCTGCTGCACCCAGGGGGGCATCTGGGCTTGGAAAGGGGCTTCTCAAGCAGAGCTCTCCCGGGGCAGCTGGGGACACTGGAGTGAGAGGGAAGATGGCAAAGCTGGGAGGCTGTGGATTAATACCCAGGGAGAGTCCATCTCCAAAGCAGGTCACAAATCCGACAGACGACGCGCACGGTTTGGCTTCCCAACAAAACCCCCACCCCTGGGGGCCCCCGGCGGCCGGTCCCCCCCCCGACTCA
>NW_008584148.1:780-1396 GCF_000691845.1 Merops nubicus | reverse complement strand
CGGGGGAAAAGCCACGCCCGCCCCCCGCCAGCTTCCCGCAGCTATTATCCAACTAACCCTCTGAGGCACGGGGAAAAAGGTGACAAACAACCCACAATTTCCCTCTGCACGCTCATAGCTGCGAGTGCTTCACCCATCAGAGACAGCCCCACACGGGGGACCCGTCACGGCATCCCTAAACCCCCTAAATGCTGCCAGCTTAGGGTGCATCATCCCCCGTGGTTGGTCAAAGCCCCCCTGGCGGGTCCCCGGGTGGGCAGGGGAGGTGTAATGAATCTCAGGCTCGTTTTCCAGCCGGCTGAGCTGTGCTGTCTCTCTGATAAACGCTCAGCAGTGGATATCGAGCGCCGGTGTGGAGGAGAGCGGGTGGGAGAGCTCAGATGCTGCTCCTGCAAGGAGGCAAGAGGTGGCTGGGGGAGCTGGGTGAGGGGAGCCACCCCCTGGGAACACCTCACCTCCCTTCTCTTGGGCATTTTGCCTTGCTTATGGCAAAGTGAAAGCCTTTCTCCCCTCCAAATCCCTCTGGGAGGCACGCAGAGGCAGAGCCACGGTGAAGGGAGAGCGGCTGGCGGGTCCCCCCCCCGGCAGCACCCGGCCCGCCAGCAGCTCCCCCCGG
>NW_008584148.1:0-769 GCF_000691845.1 Merops nubicus | reverse complement strand
CCTCTGGGAGGCGCGTAGAGGCAGACCCACGGTGAAGGCAGAGCGGCTGGCGTGTCCCCCCGCAGGCAGCACCGTGCAGGCAGCACTGTCCCCGTGCCTGTCTCAGACGTGTGAGAAGAGAGGAGCTGCCAGGAGGCCTGCAGGGAGGGTGGGGACAGAGCCACCAGGACAGGAGGCACCGAGCCCTGCAGCTGCTGCTCCTGTGACCGTGGGACTGTACCTGCCCCTCTGGGGGCCCTGCTCCTCTGATATTGAACCAGCCAGGCCCTCAGGATGGAGAAGCACCTCAGTGTTGGAGGCTGGAAGCCAGACAGGTTGATTTTACCCCATTTTCTTTCCCGTGGCCAGATGTGCTGCCTCCAAACACCACTCCCAGGGTGTTACAAAGGGGTTAGGAAGCACCAGGAGCTGCACGCTGGGGAGATTCCCCTTCCCCTTGGCCGTGCAGGGGCAGGGCAGCAGGTGAACGCCTGGAACCCTTCATCTGACAGCCTCAATAATGCCATAAAGTCCCAAATTTTAGAAGGACAACGGCCCCAAGCTGGCTAAGAGACGTACCCAAGAGACCTTAGGGCATTATAAAGAATTTAGTTCTGGCACATTTCCTGTGAGATTGCACTGAGTCCCAGCTCCTCGTGTGGAGGGGAGGTGATGCACAGCCCCCAGCCTGACGCTGATAATCAAATTAATACATTAATACATAATTAAAAGCCTAATAACCCCCAGAGCTTCCAGCGTAAACGGGACGGGAAGGCGGCAGAGGAAGAGG
>NW_008584147.1:0-1514 GCF_000691845.1 Merops nubicus | reverse complement strand
TGGCAGACGAACAACCCCCCGGGGTGGTCGTCGGTCCTCGGAGCCGTTATCAATATGTATTTGGGTCAAAATGAGTCGGACGTGAATATATATTTGGGTAAAAAAATAGAGATTCCTCTGTGGAAAGGATGCAACGCACCCTCGGGTTTCTGAGCACCAAAACGTACCTGGGTACATCCCTAAAAACCGCTGGAGTGGTATTGTGACATTTTTCATTCACCTCCTAACAATACTTTTAAAAAAACCCACCGTATTTTATGCATCACAAATGTCTTTATGTATCACAAATGTTTCCAATCTAGTCTATGATGTGGCAGGTAAATAAACTTCATTTTCCCCCTTTTTAAAGTTAAAAGGTCACGTTCAAAAACTTCAGTGATTCAAAAATTCTCCTGTGGCTGAGAGAATTCTTGTGTGTTTATAAAAGGAAATTACCCTATAGCGTCAAGTACTAGGTAGCTTGTTTCTCCTAATAACAGAGTCATTTTTCTGCTGTTTCCAGAAAAATTCTGTTTCATAGAAACATAGATTGGTTTGGGTGGGAAGGGACCTTTACAGGTCATCCAGTCCTACCCCCTGCAGGGAGCAGGGACATCTGCAGCTAGAGCAGGGTGCTCAGAGCCCCATCCAACCTCCCCTGGGATGGTTCCAGGGATGGGGCAGCGACCACCTCTCTGGGCAGCCTGGGCCAGGGGCTCACCACCCTCAGTGTAAAGGATTTCTTCCTAATATTTAATCTAAACCTCCCCTCTTTCAGTTTGAAACCGTTACCCCTCATCCTATCACTACACTCCCTGATAAAGATTAATATTTCAGTTTATATGATAACATGATCAATATTTCAGCTTATATATTATAAATATTTAATCTCATATGATCAAACAATCTAGTCAAGCAGCCCCATCCTGTTTAGCATTTGTTTAAGGAAGCAGTAAAAAAAATTGTTAGGTTTGAATCCTCTGTTCTGAATGAAGCAGATTATTGTTAAGTTGCACATCATTTCTTACAGCTTTTAAGGGAACAGCTTTTACCACATCAGCTGTGAGCTCAAATGCCTGGGGCGTTTCGATTTTTCTTCCCCTGGGACAAGTTTTTGGTTTTTCTTCCTGTGGATGATGAGGTGAAACCTCCTCAACATGAGCTCAGAGCAGTGAAGGTTGAAGGAATAAAGGCTGCTCGGAGGACTTCTCAAAAATGAGTATTTATGACAGCAGCAGGTTTTAGTACAACAGCGAAGCACCGAAATGATTCAGTTCTGAGATTTTTCAGAGCTGGATTCACCTCCCTTAAGTTTTAACGTAGTGCAGCTTCCAGAAGAGAAAACAAGGAGGGGTCGAGTGGGTGGGGGAGAGGCTGCCCATCCTACAGAGAATGAATTTGCTCCTTCCAGTTCATCCTATCAAGGAATATTTAACTACTCACGGGCTCGTTAAGACAGACCCCACAGTCGCCTGCACGCAGAGACCCCCCCGCAGCCCGGCTGGCTCAGAAACCCACCCCCCGAGTGGGGTGCG
>NW_008584146.1:0-2456 GCF_000691845.1 Merops nubicus | reverse complement strand
GGGAGCCTGCTGGGGAACCTGCCACGGGCGGGTGGCACCGTTCCCCGGGGAGCTGCAGCCTGCTGAGGAGCCAGCCGGGCGCTGGCAGCGCTGGAGGGGCAGAGGCGGGCAGGAGAGCCGGGGAGGCCGGCACTGCACTGCTCACCTGCCCAACGGCCCCTTCCCATCCCCACCCTCGGGGAATTCCTGGCTCTCTCTGTAGCCACACTGTGGCTGTGACAGCGTGAGGGTTTAAGTGAGGCAGGCTCTGAAGGGGGAGATTATTATCTGCTCTTAGAGCGACAGGGGAAACAGCTGGAAAGAACAGACCTGCTTTTGATAAACCGTGTCTTGCCTGATCCTGCTGCTAAGAGGAGGGAAGGTACACGCCAGACAGTGCAGCTGGTCAGAAATGACCAGTTTTGAGTAGCTCTTTCCTGAACTGTTCAGGAATTAGTTACTTTTGGATTCGTATGTCACATAATCCAGAGTTAACCTTCAAGTGTAGGCAAGCCCTAACACTTGAGCTATGTGAGGAGGGATCTTCGGGAGCAGGGTAAGAGAGAAAGGCAGAAACAAAGCTACTTGATGGAATCAAAGATCAAATTTAGGCTGAGAAATAGGGGAATTAGGCAGTTTGACTATGGAAGCAGTGAAAACTGTTGGGGAGATATTTACATGCAAACGGGACCCTGCTGCACAAGTGCTCCAAGGGGAGGATGGGTCCTTGGCAAGGCGCTGCACGGGGAGACCTAACACAGGATTCCATCTCCGGTGCCGAGGACTCCAGCTGGGACCAGAGGGTTTGGAGTGGGCGGTGTGTGCGCGGGTGGAGTTGTGTACAGTCAGCCTCTCAGACAGCCACAATAAATTATCTCATTAGTAAACCCAGGGTAGCTGTGCTCCTCAGCACATACCGGGCCTCCCACAGCACAGAGCAACTTTGTGTATAATTAACCAAATCAAAGGGTCCCCCAGACGCAGCTCAAAGGGACTCTCTCAGCTTGAAACCCAGGCTCCTTCAGCAAGTTGTTCTGCATGTTGTGGAACTAATGAATCTTGATTTCTTAGGGCTGGAGGTCTGGCATTCCCTGCACCCCGTGCATGTCTGTCCTCTCCTCCCCCCAGCACATGCCCAGCTTCTTCCTATGGCCAGGGACAACCAAGGAGGGAAGAGGAGGCTGTGGTGTGGTAGCCCCAGCCCCACCTGCTGATGGGCTCAACCGAGCTCACATGCTGATGGCAGAGTGCTGAGCTCTCACCCCGGTGGTTCCCTCACCACGAGGGGCTCCCCGAGGTCACCCTTTTCTTCCCTCCCACTGCCTTCTCTCATGTTCTAAGGCATCTATTTCCCAAGTGCTCGTGCTTTGGTGGAACATGGCTGCACGTGGAAGGGAACCCAGCTCCCCCAGGGACACATGGCTGAGAAAAAGGAGAACATGCAGGTGCTGCTGCTGAATGAAACGCAGGGGCTTTCCAGTGACATTCTTCTGGGTTTACAACTGCTTGGGCCCCTCTCCTATCAATGAGCAAAAGACAGGCAACAGCCCAGTGTGAGATGCTGCTGTTCCAGCTGCAAGCAGAACTGCACAGCACAGCTCCTGGGGCAGGCAAGCTCCCCAGCACTGCAGGAGGAAGGATTTGGGAGGGTTGCCCTCAGAAGAGGAGACCAGAGTTGGGTCTGTGTGAGGCACGAGCCGTTTCCTCAGAAGTGCAGGGGCTGCAGCTCTCCCCAGCCCACCCAGCTCCTGCACCGGGGGAGGAGGGGGGGGGCCAGCTTGCTTTACAAACGCTTTTCTCTTCCCCTCGTGCTGGAAATTTGATTCCATGAAAACACTTACACAGCAGCTAATTGCCAACCCTGCAGTGATTTAGCTCTCTAATTCCTGCCAGTCAATGAACCAGCCAAAGAGCTGGTTTTCATAACTTGCTGGATGTACGGACACAGTCCTGGAGACATAACATAGCTGGGATGATTATTTTTTTTCCTGGACAACTTCTGGATCCTTTTCAATTTTGGAAATTTCTTTCACCCCACAGCGCATAAAAAACATCCAAAGATGGAGCAGGGAACCAGGCCTGTCCCAGGGAAACACCAAGCAGACATGGACCCACACAAGCCCTGCAGACCAGCTGTGGTGCCAGGGAAGAGAAAATTGCCAGGGAATCGGTTTGAAGGTAAAACTGGCGTCGTCCAGCCTGTCTGTTCGTCATCTGCGGGCTCATCATCATCATCTCTCCATGGATTCCTACTTCCCAACAACGTCCACGCCTTGCAAAGTGTTCCTTGATCTGCTGGTTTGTATCCAGAGGGCTGCTGCAAAAATTGTTGCGCTGGCCGACGGCTTAGACCACATCATTCCTCCCCACGCTCCTCCCTGGCACCCTCTTGACTCTGCCCCAGTTGTGGACTCTTCACCTTCTCTCTCCCAGCCCTTCATTACCCACCTCTCCTCCACCCATCTCTCCAGCGCCCA
>NW_008584145.1:0-6353 GCF_000691845.1 Merops nubicus | reverse complement strand
CCCAGACTTTCTATGATTCTATGAAAAAGATTGTTTCCTACCTGAACACCACATTAGCTCTGATATTTAAATGCAATCCTTTGGGCAGAGCATAGGCTGCTCGAGGCAGGACTATCTGCTACAGGAAGGAAGAAGGTGGAGCATCACTGGACAGGCCAGAAGCACACAGTTTAACTGGCATCGACAGCTATTTCATCAGGTACAGCGCTGCTCTCTGGCCAACAGCCCTTGGGGTTCTCAGAAGGCACATGCAGACCCCAGGAATGGCACTTCCACCTGAGCAGCTTCATTAAATGCCTGACTGAAGCTACTGCTCATTTTCCTCAGGAAGTCTTTCATGTTAGGTTCCATGTTGTCATCACTCATGGTATAGAAAGCAGGAAATGGAGAACCAGATTCTCATCTCATTTTCTGTCTGCCTTTAAGGCCTTGAGTCTTAGCAGACAGCCCCAAGGAGCACCACACTTAGCTGCCATTCACAGAGCACTCCCACTTAAACACTGCACCCAGGTTTCTCCACCATTTAGCTTGAAGTCAACATGCTAAGTCTTCATATTTCACCTTTCTTGCTCATTTCCTCACCATTTAAAAAATGTCAGCTCTGGGGCTTGAAGAGGACAAAAAAAAAAATCCCAATATTCCTTCCACCATCATCTGCAAGAACTCTACGCAAAAACACCTGCATTTAATAAAACATTAGGGTTGGGAACAGTGATCAGTTTATTAGTATTTAATAAAGACTTTCTGAAATACTTCAAGTCCTATATTTAGATACCTCCAGGACTGTTAGAAAAACACCACAAACAAACAAACAAAAAACCAACCAAACAAACAAACAAAACCACCACCCTTCTGAATTGCTTGAAGATGTTTTAGCAGAGACACTTACATATATGCACACAGCCCTGCAGTTTCCACTGCTGTTGGTAGAACTCGCATCATGCAGCTATTCTGCTGTCCGTTTGGATCACGGGAATGCTATGAAACCAATTAGCCCATACCGCAGCTGGGAAAAAGGGGACTCAGCGAATCGCACTGCTTGCTCACCCGTGCTGCAACAGCCATTAGAAGCACTTAAGCGTGCGCAGACATCAGCCAAGACAGAGACGCCAGTTATTATAGCCAGTGGTTCTCCAGTTTGAAGGCCATCACCCAGATTTGCTTGGAGACAGATAAAAACAATGCAGCAGTAGGAAGGTGGGAATAACAGACAAGGAAGGAGACAAGCACATTTTGTAGCAGTAGGTGCAGACTGAGCTATTTATTATTCTCACCTGAGAAATGGATCTGAACCATAAACATCAGTTTCCTGGGTGACAGGTGTCAAAATATTCAACAGATGCAGTTCAGCTGAACCAAGCAGTCGGGTCAGGTAAGAGCTACCACCCAACAAAGGGCCCGTTTACCCAAGGCTGGGAACAGGCAGCCAGCGGTGCCGAGCCAAGCCCCAGGGCTGGGCTGCACGGCCAGACATACTGCCGGGGCTGCTCCAGCTTGCCCTCCTCTCCCAATCCACTTCTCATCACCAGCTTGCCAAACGTCCATGTGAGCATTCAGTGGAATAGACTGCTCTTAATTTCACCAGACAACTAATTAATTACAAGGTGAACGATGTAATGAAATACACATCTAAGTTATAAACTGACAACCTGGCTAAGTTCCGACTCCAACCTTACCCTAGATCTGCCACAAACCGTACATCTCAAACCAACCGCAGTCACTGTAGCGCGGCTGGGGCTGGTGCGGGTGGGTTTGGAACACTCATTGGAGAGGCTGTATTCACAGCACCAGAATAACTATCCGCTCTTGCCTTCTGCTCCCCTGAAGAAGTTCTCCAGGGTACAGCATTACGAACCATGCTGTTCCTCAAGCAAGCCTAAGAGAACAAGGCAATTCCAGCAACTTCACCCACTGAGAAAGGATATAAGGTAGGCTCTGAATCACACCCAAGGCTATCCGAGGAGTGCTCAACGAACCTCACTAAGCCCATGTGTCATCTCATCAATTCATTTAACACTAGTTATGTTTTTCATCCTTACATCTCCTACTTGCAGATTTTTTTAATTCTTGATACCTGTTAACATCAGAGCTCATCTTCCCATTTCCGGCAAATGTATTAATGGTCAGTTTATACACATTTGTGTGTCCATCTCACCTCCCAGGTTGAACAGCTTCCCTCCCGAACATACTCCTAGACAGATGTCACTACAGCACAATAACCAAACCAGCCTTCCCAGCCTTGTCTCTTCAGATGGGCATTGCTGCCCCTCACCATCCTCCTGTCTTCTTTCCTCAGGTCCTACTGGGCCTTGCACAATCATTCCCTGCCTTGAGGATAAATCAACAGAAACACAGACTAAGGGAACTTGATAGGAAGAAGTATAGCTGAATATTAGCATTTGTCTGAACCTTTTTAATGCCTTTTTTTTTTAGCATTTATGCTAAAACATAAAACAGCTTTGCAGTATATGTTACAAAAAGACTGCACTAAGAGAGCTGGGGACTAGCCACACAAAAGTTGTCCATTGCAAGCAATCACTATCTTCACTCCCGCTATTTTTTGAGGCCCTTCCAAGTAAACACGAACACAAATGGCAGACAGTTACAGAACATACCAGAAGCCTGATTAATACTTGGGCACCTGATGGGCAAGCCTTTTCCATTAAGGTTTTGAAAGCAGATTACATACCTGACTGCCTCTCACTTACTGGAAATGGGCACGTAACCTGCTTCAACTCTCTTACCTCTACCTGACCTGAGAAGTAAACACATGTTTTTCAGAGTCAGGGTCTAAGAAAAACATTCATAAGCATTAAAGTGATTTGGACATTGCAGAGGCATAGGAAGATCATGTGCCTGACACAACAATCCCTCAGGAAAAATAAGAAGGATAATTCAAGTGTCCCATTACTTCTTCTTACGACACCCATGGCATCCTTGGCCATTCATCATGCCCCAAATGCACACGGTTCACTTCAGCGTAAACTCCTTCGGCACAAGGGGCTAGTTTAGAACCTCCAACCAAGTCAGGGCAACCTCTGCTTACACCAAACCACATCCACTCTCCTCCCATGCCTGTCAAGGAGCTTCAAGCAGGAGCACTCATGTGAGCAGGCGGCAATGAAGTGGCCAAGCAAGAGTTACTATAAATCATACAACCATCAGTAAGGTGAGACCACAACCAACCGCTGCCTGCACATCCCTCCTGTAGGACATCTGGCCATTGACCTTACACGACTTCAGAATTTATTTTTTCCACTGTCTATTTTTGATGTTTCTATCCCTTTAAGCCACTCTTGCTAGTAACCAAGTATGTAATTTGCTATTTCCACCTGCTATGTGAATTGATTTATCACAGGCAAACATAAGGGTGATTCTCGTGCTGAGAAAGGAGGAAATCCCTATCAACTAATCTTTTTTAGCATATCTCAAAGCTTCTACCAGTGCTAAACTTCCACCCTGTGCTCCAGCTCAAAACTTACCTTTCCTTCTGGCTGAAAGGGAACAACTTCTCAGAAGGCTTTTCAACAAACTGGGAATCTCAGCAGAAGAAACAGATTATTTTCCTTATTTCAGCTTAACACAAGTATTCCATCAGGCACACAGTTCTATACAGATGGTTACTGAAGTGAACGGACCATCTTTCAAGGGCCGGTTGCAAAGTGACACCATCACTTAGTCACTCCAGTTTCCCACTTAAGGCAGAGTTGGAAATTCTTCAGAAAGAAGCATTCTGCAGATGGCAACATTTACACATGATGTATATCAACTTTAGGGAACCTGAAAGGTTCTAGAGTGTTTGGAATGTCTCTGGCACTGTCATTCATCACATTATCAAAGTGAGAAAATTAAAAAGCAGCCCTTCTTGTTGGCAAGTCATTCGAGCTCTCTGCACTTTGCCAGGAGGTATGAAGAACTCTCACTCTCCTTCAGTGAGCCAAAGGAACATTGGAACAACCCCCAGAATGAACAGCAGTGTCCTCTCCACCTCAATGGCTTCCCTGTTGCCTTGCTGAGTGTTACGGCTCACGATCACAGACTTCTACTGTACCCACTTCTCAGAGAACCCTACATGAAGGTAGACCCCTGAAGAACTGCGCGGGAGCTCTCCATCGGTGCAGGTACCTGACCCATGATGGCAACCTGCAGAGCCACGAACCTTCACTGGCAGCTTCCTCCTTCGGCACCAAATTGGCAAGGCAGTGGAAGTTATGCTACGGACAGGAGCCAGTGACATGCTCCCACACCCTTACAGAAGGGAGCAGAGACTTCTCTTCCTCCCTAGCCACAACATACCCCAGCCTACTGACATAAAATTCTACTGAAGCATTTCTAGAGGGAACTTCCCCCATGCCACCTGCAAAGGAATACCAAAAACATCTGCAAGCCAGTCACCCTCTGAGGTGCAGCAGGTCAGCTGGAATGCTCACATCTGCTGTTAAATACCTTGTCTGGATAAAATCAGCTTGCTCAGAGGATTACTCTTACCTACCTACATGCAAGTGTAACATCATTAGACATACAAACTACCTGTATCAAGGAAAGATGTTGCAGACAGTGAGCCTGCTGTTAGCTTACACCCCTCAAGTCAAGCAGCACCTATCCCCTATGTCCGACCAGTTCCCAAGTAAAGCCTTATGATTCAAGACTGGAATAGGCTCTGCTGTAAGCAACAGCACAGCTGGTGCATATATATATATATAAGGACACAGGCTGAAGAGATGGCTAAGCTCACTTTCCTCACCTAGGCCCATGAAGCTGCTTATGCTAAAGCAGAGGATTTACCCCCTCTGTCTGCCTTCAGGTAACAACAACTCCTACTTTTGTGTTCTAGTACAGCCTTTTCCTCCTTCAGCTCCTTGTTCTCCCTCCCCTCCCCCGACTCAGCCCAAGCAGTAAAAAAAAAAAAAAACAAAACCACAATCAAATAATCTTTCCATCCCTCCTGCAAGCATGTGTTTAACTCTTTATTTTTAAATGTTACAGCTTCCCAACATCTGTCTCTGTGTGGTATAATCTTACTGATTAAATATTTCATGTTTTCCTTGAGCCCTCATCAATATGTCTCTGTGTTATCAGCTTAACAGATGGAGACACAGAAGGAATAACCTCAGCTTACCTGAGTGATTTCTTCCCAAGTACATGCTTATTGTGCTCTATGACAAGAGCTGTAATAATTTTAGCAACACAGCACAGTATCTCTCTGTAGCAAACTAAATTCTCTCCTCTTACGGTCACGCATGCCTACTTCATTAAAACTTCCCCCTTGGATTCTCCAAGTTCTTCTCACTGAACACTATTATTTCCAACATCATTTCATACGCACTGAAAAAAAAAAAATCATGGAGCCAGCCACCAAAACCATTAGAATATCCACTGGCATAGCCAGGAATTGTTCCTCAATTTCCTGTACCAAACCACACACATTCTGTCCATCTACAATAGCCCTTGGCCAGATGACTACTCTTCTTTAAGCGCCTAAAGGAACATCACTGAAAGGCCTCCAAGAATTCCAGCCTGCCATGAAGAGGTACAACACACATTCCCGTGCATTTAAAACTCACCCCAAAAATCATAGCACCAGTGATGTCAGTGGGTGCTCTGCCACTGACTTCTAGTGAACTGGGGCTTCCTGCCTTGCATGTTAACTGTGCAAAAAAAAAAAGTGTTTTAAAAGATTAGTAATGGCTGTGGTCAGGGCAAGAGCCTTAGTTACCTGGAGCTCCACAGATCAGCTGAGAGGCAAAACAAAGTACATTCATCTCCTCTTTAGCTTTGAAAAGGATGCCTTTTCTTGGCTCTTTAAGCAGGCTTGCATGCTCCTGAGAAACCTCCAGTACAGCTTGCACCAAGTTGTCTAAGACCACTCTATTTGTTCCTAGGAAGCAGCCTGGCAAACTTGGAACCACATCCTCTCCAAGACAGCATCACCCTTTATTCTGTCAAAAATCTGAAAAAGTCAGTAACAGATAAAATAATCATCACCAAATCTACACCTATTGTGGAAGTTTCCTCTCTTCTCTATGAAAAGTCAAAATTCCAGTGATGATAAAGAGCAAATAAATTTCTCTCTGCTATTGAATTCAACCTCCAAAAGCCTTGCTTGCTTTTTGGCACAGCTGAATTGTGTGTTCCCCTCCAATGCAATCAGACACTTGACCATGGTTACACAGCAACAGCTCCCCTGTATCTAACCAATAAACAAAAGTAGGTGTAGGTCTGCTTTTAGCACTTCTTCCCTTCAACACAGAAACACCACTCCACACCTAGAAAACACAAGCAAGCAATCACCTGAGAAACCTATCTGACCATCATTTACTGACCCCTAAGGCAGTTCTAACAGCCCAAGGCCA
>NW_008584144.1:0-8909 GCF_000691845.1 Merops nubicus | reverse complement strand
TTTTTTTTGTTTTGTTTAATTGTGTGGTGCCAATATGTGGTGCCATGAAGAACATGGAAAGTTTAGTTTAAGAAAATTAGACTGAACTATTTTTGAAAACTTTGACTACTTTTGTTTGTTGAGAATTTCAGGCTCAGCAGAAGATTTATTAGCTTCATTTCATGCTTTCTAACTATTTGTTGTGATCATTAAATAACAATCAAGGCTGTTTCTGTGTGACAAGAGATCACTTGCTATACTTCAGTTTTCACTGGGAAGAATAAGCATTAGCATTTAAATTGAAATTGCTCATTTCCTCTTGTATATGTCCTTGGGGCTCAATCCTGCCAGATGCTGAGCCAGTCTAGCTGTGATCCAGGAAAGGTCTGGGTGTTAGTTTGGGGTTTATTCAGACATTAAATATTGCTTGCTGAAGCAAGGCCACAGTGTTCATTGTCACTGGAGTGAAGTTGGAGACCATTTCAATTAAGGTCTCACTGGATGCTGTTCTAATCTGGGCTACTACAGGTGACTTGAGGGCCAGTGGCTGTAGTCTGCATCTTATGAGTATAGAAAACCTTGTTCCAGATATTTTATAAAATCAAATTACTTGCTTAAATCATTTTCTGCATGTAGGTGTAAGGAGTAATGCAGGTCAAAGCAGTATTTCCCTTCAGAGTAATAAGCACACCGACCCATTTATTTTTGCATTTTCTATTTTTATTGTCTTCATGGACAAAGGAACACAGGTAATTTTTTTTTTTTCTTTAAAAAATTAAGTTAAAATTTCTGAGTTGTACAGAGCATGTCTGAGTTTTCATGACTTTTTGATAGCTATTTATGAATCTGTTATGTTCAGGTATGAAAAGGCAGGACTTTGTCCTTCAAACCTCCTGTGTCTGCAAGAGGCAACCCTTTTTGTGTGGCTGTCAAACGTACTTCCTGGCTACCAGGTGTCTGTCTCGGTGCTCTCTGTGGAAATGGGGTCTTATAGTTCAAACATCTTTAGTCCTGGGATTAATATGGGATCTCTTTCCTCTTCAGCTTTCTCCCATAGCCTTCTGCACTCACTGCAGTGCAGTCTTCCACTTTGGGGATGTGGTTCTTCATGGTGGTGTTGGCAAGAACCTCTGGTGATTCAAGGGCATGCAGCTGGTAACCTTCCTACGTTGATTTCTCTTTACTGTGGGCAGCACAAGGGTGACACAGAACAGTATCTGTTTTTCTAACTGTCCACGTCTGTCTTGGATCCCCTCTTACAGAAATGAACATTGTTGCTGCTTCTTCATAGAGTTCAACAGTTCTTATTTCTTCAAAGCTATTTCCTGACTAGAGTTGTTTTTTCGAGGTGAAAAGTTTCTAGGACTCTTTGCATACTTGCTGTTCACCAAAAGCCCACTGAATGAGGTTAATTGCTGCTTGTCTGTTTTGTACTGCTTTTCTGAGAGTAGGGGAAGAACAGGATTTTCCTATGTATCAGGACCCTTGTCAGTCTCTTGTGGATGTACCATGTGGAGACTTTTTCAGGGCTACAGGATTTTTCTCTGAAATCAGACTGAATTTGTCATTTGTATGTGGCTGTTTATCAGACTGTCATGAAGGTTCAAAGCTTAATTTGTAATACAGCAAAAATTAACTTTATATTAAGACTCATGCTAAGTCTTATATAACTATATATTAAGACATGTGCTATATAATCAGTTTGGAGGTGATTTTTTAAAAGTAAGACTTCATTGGGAGGTAAGAAGTCATCTAAGCCTTTGAAAATGCATTGGCTGTGGTCTTACTTCAGCCTCCCATGTCTCCTAAGCTTGTTTGTTTCCAGTATGCTATAGGGATTTTTCTAAATTACATTTTCCTTTGTGATTTGTGTCATTTAGTTGCATTTAAACATATGTTTTGTAACTTTCACCTGTAGTGCAATGGGACTGTTCTTATGCATAAAAGAACTATATGATTAAGTGCTTTACTTGGTTGGTGGTGTTGAAGAGTTTCTAATTTTAACATAATAGTTAATCTATTGTCAGTCTCAGACCAAGACACACAATTTTGAATTGATACCACATTATTAATGGAAAATTTTCATGCATTTGGCAAACTATAACATAAATTAAGCAAAACTCTTAAGTGTTTTGGAAATGCATTGATGAATCATATTCAATTATATTGCAACAGTTAGAGAACCAGAATTGAAAAACAGTAGACCATAAAGTATGAACTTGTGTGCTATACTGTTATCTTTCCTAAATAGTAAGTATCAGAAACCTTCATTTTTCACAATGCTTTTTCTACGCCTGTCCTGAAAAGGTAGCTACATTTTTGTTCATGATAGAATAATAGTTTTCAATGGTAATTTAAAGACTGTATAGCTGAAACTTGTTATAGATATGATATATAGATGTTGATGTTGTTTTACTTGTCATTGGAACTGCTTACAGGCTCAAAACTTGGACAAAAGGGGATTTATCCTCTGTTACGATTCCTATAGTGTAACAATTTCCTTCCATAACAAAAGCAGGTTGTATCTTGATATTTTATTAGTCTGAAATGCTTTAAAATTAGGCTTCCCTCTGTGGATAATAAGCTTATTTCCCTGGTGCTTTGTTCCACGCTCCACAGATCCTGCTGCTTTGGGTGATAAAAGTGTTTCCATAATTTTAAGAACTTATTATGACATACATGACTCATGTATTTTTCATTGTTGCATGTATTAGTCTTTTTAAACAACTTGGGAGATGACTTGTGGCAGCAGAAATTCTGTGATTAGGTCAGCTAAGTTTGATCTGTGAGGGCTGATGAGAAGAATCAACGTGCAGAGCTAAGGCCTGGACTGGCAGTGACACGCCATCTCCGTGGACAAGAACAGTTTTCTGAAATACAAATAGAGATCCCCCCTCATAATAATTATACCTGCAAGCATTTGATCATAGTAGCAAAGTCCAGAGCTTGGAAGACATGGGTGGTTGGCTCCATGCAAGGAGCAAACTGACAGCAAAGTTCATGTCACCAGCTCCCTCCCCCTGCACCTTCCTCAGTTCCCTGCAGGGCCTTCATTGTTTTCAGAGACTTGACTTTATTAGAAATGGCAGGAGGACCCTGGGGCTACACCCTGCATTCCTTCACCTTAGTCTCTCTTTGCCTTTCTGTTTGATGCACCTTGTTTCTGAACAGGGTGCCTGTAAAAATTAGGCTCCTCTTTTTGCCTTCCACAGACCATTTTACTTGCTGCTACATGGAAGAAGCAGGCAGACCTGAAGAGCCAGAATATGACAATACAGGGCTCACCTAAGATTTTTGAAGAATGTATTATGATGAGCATATTATTTACAGCAAAGTAGTGGTCGGTTTAATTAAACTTGCTAGACAGTACTGTTATCTTGAAATTTCAGAAAAAATACCATTTTAGACAAAGCCAGTAACTTTATTTCTGGTAGAAAGATAAAAACTGTTTTCCATGCTCCTGAAAAATAGATAAGGGAGCCACTGAGCATAGGAAGCTGATCATCTTTTGACTAGCACAAAAAAAGTCTAGTGCCTTGACTGGTGATACTAACCAGTACAGGAATTAATATATTCTGTGCTGCTTGTTAAAGTGGTGAACCAAAGGTCTTTTGGTGGATAAACAGATGCAAATAGGTAGACCTGAGGAGAACCTGCCCAGCATGGACATACACATTTGTTTCTTTATTTTTCTTATTGCTTTTTTGTTTGAAGAATGAGTTTCACATTTATTTAATTGTGGAGTTGTAGGAGATGGTGAACTCCTGAGATGCTTATTAATCCTAAAGTTGAAAGGAGGCTAAAAGAGCTGGGCATGCTCCTTTTTAAGAATTCTTAAATTGGTCCAGTACCTTCAGCTTACTTTACATGTGAGCCATGGGTTGATAGCTTTGTCCAGGGTTTCCTGGACATCTGAAAGATTGACCAAGACCTGTTAATCATCCCCTTAGTAATTCGTGTGTTGCCGCATGGTGAGTTCCATCCCAACAGGTTGCAGTCCTTCATGAACTTCTCCAATGTGGGTCCTTCCCATGGGCTGCAGTTCTTGAAGAACTGCTCCAGCATGGGTGCTGCATGGGTCACAGCTGCCAGAAAAGTGGCTTCTGTATGGACTCCCCACAGTCTGCAGCTTCCTTCAGGGCACATCAACCTGTGGTGATGTGGAGCGTGGATATCTGCTCTGACATGACCTCCATGGGCTGTAGGGGTACAACATGTGCCACATGGCCTGCTGGGGGAGTCTCTGTTCCAGCACCTGGAGAACCTCCTCTCTTCCCTCCTTCTCTGACCTCATTGCTTGGCTGTTCCTTTTTCATTTTCTCACTCCTCTCCTGTGGTTTTTTACCCTTTCTTAAATATGTTACCACAGGGATGCCAGCAGTGTCACTCATGGGCTCAGCTTCTGTTCTACATTATCTCTCCAGGAAAATGTTTTGCCCCTGCAGAAGTCAGACATGAAAGATTATCTGAATATCTGAGATATGAGCCCTAAAAATAATTACTTCTAAATATGAGTAATGATACTGTACTCCCACTCCTGGGAAGAAATAATATACTCCTGTAAAAATTCTAAATATCTCGCTTCTGCAGTAATTCATAATATTTTCTTGAGAGTTTTAGCCATAATTAAAGACAAAGTCTGTGCCATTATAAGTAGCATGATCTTTCAGCTCCTCAAAGATGACATAAATGCAGAATGGAATAGTAATTCACTAGTGTGCATGAAAAGCAGCTATCTTTTCTTGGTATGGCTGACTGCTGTGAATTTTAGTTATTTGTTGCATTTAGCTTTACAGTGCCAGCTACAAGTCAGGTAAGCATTGTACCTAGATTTCACTTGGCATTGCAGCAGTGCTGCTGGTTAATATTTATCTGAAGAAAAGCCTCTATAATGTTAAAACAAAAATTTTATGCTAATTAAGATAACACTTTCTACTTTACAGAGAGCATCTGCTCCTCCATGTAGAGCTCATATAAATAATACTGAGGATATTAAGCATTGCGTTTCGTGGGTAAGGAAAATGTCACACTGTGTGACTACTTACCAGAAATTTTATTTCCTGGAGTTCTTCCTGCCCCAGTAAGTCTCTTAACATTTTCCAGAGGCTTCAGAGCTAGTACTTTAGCTAATAATTTTGATTTTTGGCATCACAGCCCAAATAATCATTGAGAAGTTCATGAGTATGCTTCTAAAATATTCCTCTACTTCCACTTTTCTCCATGTGGGATTCCTAGGAAGCGCATAGTTTCCTATATACTATAGTGACTTTTCCATGTCAGTTCGAGGTTTTAGGATTAGTAAGAGAGGGGTTTTGATATTGCTCTATAGAGCCATTCCTAATGGGTCTGTGCTGTGGTGCAGAGAGCATGGAGGGAGCAGTCTGTGGCCTGTGCTGGTGCAAGAAGAGAGCCCTGCTGTGGGGGACAGAGACCAGCGTATTTGTGGTGGAGGTGAGACCAGTTAATACATAGCTAGCAGTGTGTCAAAAAACATCCTGACCTGAGAAGAAAGCTGTGCTCCAAAGTACCTCAGGTACCATAAACACTGCTGAAAGAGATTTGCCCCCCCCATTTCCCCCCTTGCCCCCCAGGCCAGCTCAGAGTGGTGCTACTGCTTGTGTTTTTATTTTGTGCTTCTCTCTGCAGAGTGGCACCCATCTACCAGGAGGTCACTCCTCCTATGCATCATGTATTCAGGCTGGTAAATTTGCTTCAAAGATGTTAAGTCTAGGAAGAATTGTACAGGGTTGGGTTTTTGTCTCCCCTTGGGGTAGATATTTTAGCCTTTCTGCAATCCAGGTGGACAAAAGAGTCAATTTGAATACTTCCTACAAGATAGTTCTGGTCAGTGTTTTATCCAGACTTAGATGAGCTGACTCTTACCAAGGTGGTCCTTCTGAGGACATCATGGGCATTTAAAAGACATGATCTGCCATGGGGCTGCTGTATCAGATTCATACCAGCATGTGGTGCCTGACATACAAAGATGTATTTTTTGAAAGGCTTCTGAAAAATGTCTTCTCCTTTTGAGCCTGTCTCTCTTGTTGCTTCAGTGTTGTGCTTTCTGATTGTTGACCACATAAATGCCTGTCCTAGTTTCCCACACTTACAGAGTCATAGAATTGTGGCATGGTTTGGATTGGATGGGACCTTAGAGATCATCTAGTGTGTCCATCTCTGGAATCTCCAGCACGAGAAGGACATGGACCTGTTGGAGTGGGTCCAGAGGAGGGCCATGAAGATGATCAGAGGGCTGGAGCACCTCTCCTACAAGGATGGGCTGAGAGCTGGAGTTCTTCAGCCTGAAGAAGAGAAGGCTTCAGGGAGACCTTATTGTGGCCTTCTAGTACCTGAAGGGGGCCTACAAGAAAGCTGGGGAGGGACTTGGTACAAGGGATTGTAGTGATAGGACGAGGGGTTATGTGTTTAAACCAGAAGGGGGTAGATTTAGATGCAAGGAAGAAATTCTTCTTTGTGAGGATGGTAAGACACTGTAACAGGTTGCCCAGGGAAGTTGCATGCTCCATCACTGGACGTGTCCCAAGACCAGGCTGGGAAGTGTTGTGGGGCCATAATGTTTAAATCAGAATTTGCAATGAGTCCTTCTGATAGGTTTGCTTAGATAGAAGTGCTGAAATGATTGAGTTCCACAATTCTTGATCTCATCTCTTCCTTTTTATCTGTCACTTGCCTTTGGTCTTAACAAAGAAATTAAACTGCCTGAGAACAAGAAATGGCTGAGATTAATTTATTAACATTTTGTTTAAGCCTACCATCAGCATTAATGTATTTATGTCCTTTTCATACTTCACAGTTTGGACACCTGAGATCTAAAAACCAATCAGAAGGTTTAGTGTCTCAGAAACTCAAGTTGGAAGGGACCTCTGCATATGGTCTGCTCTTACTCAAAGCAGAGTCAGCTGGAGCAGATTGCCCAGGATGATGTCCAGTTTTGAAAAGCACAAAAGATGGAAACCCCACAGCCTCTCTGAGCAGCCTGATCCAGTGTGTCATCATCTTTACAGTTTAAAAAATAAAAAAAAAAGGAAAAATATAAGTAGAAAAGATGTAGTGACAACAAAGTATGAATAAATAGTTTTTTCCATGTCTGAAACCAAGTATTTCTGTTGAATTGTTTCAGTGTGTTCATGGCTGGAGTGGGAACTTCAAATCTGGCAGGTGTTTGTGTTGGGTTCAGAGATGTGGCTTTAGTTCCAAAGAGCTTATTGTCAGGTTACAGCTGAAAGTTGGGTACTTCAGTTGCCATATGAAGTATTTGCTTCAGTGACCCACCAGAATATGCTACCAGCTGTGGAAATGGTGGGAGACTGAGGAAACCATGCAAGTACACACCAACAAGCTTTCAGTTTAGATAGTTACCAAACTTTTGAAAGCAAACAATACTGGAATGCTTCAGCTTGGCCATGAGTTGTTAAAGACCTATTCAAAATGTGTAGTCATTCAATGTCTATTCACATTCAGGATGTATAGAGTTAAATAATCTTTAGTTAAGTGCTTTGAGCAATAAAAAAAATAAAAAGGATGATTTTTTTTAAAAAAATGCTGTTCTGTGAGGGATATTCAGTTGAAATGAAGGAAGCAATCTACTTGAAGTTAGTGTTTCATGTGCTGTGTAGACTCAAAACAGGGGTTTAGGTGCATTTGCTTTGCATTTCTTTCCTGGCATCAGCTAGCAGCTTCTTTTATGAAAAAAAATTAAGCTGATATTTTTTTTCCTTTCCATTTCTCTTGATTTCTCCACTTACCAAGGGAAAAGGCCAAACATTGCAAATGACATTTGGTCAATCCCAGCATCTAGTAGCAATTTCCCAAAACTACTACTTTTTGTTATACCTGTGCTCTGGAAGACATGTAAACTGCTGGTGGGCAAAATACATGATTAAAAGTTTTTCTGTTTGCCTGTAGCTTTGCTTTAATTAAAGCAAACTCAAGGTCTTGGGGAACTGCATATGGGGCAGGGAAGGGGGCAGGAAAGTTGCAGAAATATCTGAAGACTGAAAGCCCTGATGACACTCAGAAATGTCAGAATTGAAGTTGCACAGGCAAGCTGGGTCCAGGTCTCTGTGGTATGTGGTGGTTTTGGTTTTTTTTTGTTTTTTTCTGTCCTAACCAGTAAAAGTGGGGCTTCTAATATGCTGATAGCTCCAGATCTTTGGGTGGAAAAAAATCAGATCTGGAGTAGAAGTCAGTCAGTGAATGGCAAGTTGCAGGGTTTGCACTTGGATTTGAGATACAGCCAGGAATAAGATGTATGGTGGGAAACATCAACTTTATTTTTAAACAACCAGGCTTTGTAAATATGGTATTGACAAAGGCTATTACAGTGCCAAGGTTCTTTGCCTTTATCCCAGGCACTTAATTTCCAAATGCCAACTTCATCATTTGGAATGATCACTTTCTTCTCAGTCATTGCTCCAGGAAGCATGTTGAACCAGATCAGAATGGGTCAGGAAAGGCAGCTAAGTACTGTCAGACTTCTCACTCTAGTGTGCTCAGTGGAACTATACTGTGGAAAAGCTTGGGATAAAGGTTAAGCTTCTTAGTACTAGGAGTTAGCTTGGAAACAGTCCCTTGACATACTTTGCTGTTGGCCCTCTTGGGCACATCAGAAGAGCTGGTCTTGAGCAGAAAGTAACATCCCTCCCCTCTATATACTGGTGAAATTTAGTTGTTTTTTTAACTTGTAATAAAGTGACTATTTCTATACTTTGTTTCTATTACAGGGTGAGATTATATAAAATACAGAAGAGCTCCTTCTGTCTTTTTGTTTCTTTACCTGAAAGTTTCAAATGACAGCTCTTCTGTTGTGTAAAGATGGTAATTTTTCTGGTATTAACATGCCTGGAATCTATTTTCTGTACTTTTCCCCTAATGCATGGTCTCTCACCAAGCTGTGTGGTGTGGCTGAC
>NW_008584143.1:633-1173 GCF_000691845.1 Merops nubicus | reverse complement strand
ACCGTTTCCAATCAACCGCGTGTTGAAAAAGTAGCTGGTGGGAATTGTCACAACCACTTTCAGTCAAAATATAAAATTCATTTAGTTGCTGTAATTGAATTTAAAGTGTGTTTTCTTTTGTATCATACGGAATACTATAGAATGTAAATTGTTTTCTTTTTTTTTTTAAAAGCTAATAACGATGATATATCGTGATATAGCATCTTAACATTTATTAATTTATATTAAAAACAATTCGGTTTGTAAAGAGAAGAAAAGCCCTTTGCAAGACCAGTTAAATGTAATGCACTTTCTGTTACAAAAAAAAAAAAAAAAAAAAAGATAAATCAATTAAACCAGTTTAAAGACTTCTGCTGCCTTCACTAAAGGATACAGATAACCCGATCTCATCAGAGACTAAATAATGAAACCACCGTGTAAGAAGAGGGGAAAAAAAAAGAGATCATTTTCAGGATCTTTTGTTCAGTCTCGAGAGGAGGTGTTTGGCTGGATTTTGTTGTGTGTTTTTTTGTTATGGGTGATGTGGTGGGTTTGGTTTTG
>NW_008584143.1:0-488 GCF_000691845.1 Merops nubicus | reverse complement strand
GGGGGGGGGGGACAGGGTTGGCGGCTCCTGCCCGAGCTGGTCCCTTCGTGAGCGGGCAGGCAGAGTTTCCACCCGGCCCCAGAACGGTTCCTATCAGCCTAAACTAGACCGTGTTAACTTCTTAAGCGGCGGACAACGCAAGATGTTATCAAGGGCAGAGCGTTACCATTATTATGGGAAAGAAACTGCTTCCCGAGTAGAAAACGGCGGCTAAAATAAGAGCTCTGCTAAGGGTCGAGAGTAAATAGTTAGAGCCAATACCGAAACAACTGGTTTAAATTGAAACTCATTATCTAGACGCGATCATTTCCATATCTAAACAGACCCGAAACAATCGCTTTTTTTTCCGCGGCTGCAGCAGAGCAAACAGAAGCGCTGACATGAGAGAGAAAAGGACCAGCTATTCTGGAGGAATAAAGAAACAAATTAGTATTCTTCCGTAAATTTGTGAATAGTTTACCACCAGGGAGAGAGGAAAAAAAAAAAAA
>NW_008584142.1:0-1006 GCF_000691845.1 Merops nubicus | reverse complement strand
GGTCTCAAGAGAAAAGTGAACAAACTCGTCAGTCCTTTTTATTGTGCCTCTCAATGAACTTTCACAAGTATCACTACTTGTTGAACTATCATTCAGATAATCAAAATATGAGGCAGGAAGAGGTAAACAATTGCTCACAATGTAACAAAAAGCAGCGGAGACTAGAAAAGAATCAAGGCAATGTTTATAGCTAGAAGTCAGATGCCGTTCTAACTGAAAAGCTCAACAGAAGTAACAGTTTACCTGGTAGGCTTAAACCAAGCAACCCTGCAACAAGGAAACCTCTGAAAAGAAACTGAAAACATACGACTCACTGGCAAGAAAGCTGTGTCACAGGTTTCTTTCCTTTTGTTGAAGACACTCAGCTATCTCTTCAAGATATTGATCAATCATGATACTTCTGTACAGACAGCATTTTGGATTTGGGGAGAAACTGCTTCTCGAGTCATTGGTATGGGTTCCATGCTTCCCTCATAGTAAACAATGGTATTTAGCTTCCTTATCCCATCCACCATCACCTCTAAGGAAGCATCAATATCTAACAATTCTCTTTGCTGCTCCTCAGACACAAGTTCTGCAGTACAACAACAACAGAAAACAATGACATCCCAATGGCATTCTCACTGTACAGATGTTTGTAAAGTAAAGTGATGCCTATTTTTGCACCAGTGCTGCCAACCAACCGAGCAGCTCCTCTCTGTCCTTGTGCTATGACAAAGCATACTGGAGCATGTGGGAAGAGGTATGGTGGCAACTACAGGCTTTTTTCTGACCGTGGACTCTTGAAAACCCAACAAGAAAAGGTGGCTTGACTCCTCTACTGGAACGGCTTGATTTACTTATCTGTAGATATGTATTTACTTATTATTTACTTATCTGTAGATATTGCACATATCTTTCTGAGTCACATGGGAATTATTATATAACTATATTATTATATTATTATTATATAATTATATAAGAAAAAAAAAAGCTATAATAATTTGGAATTTCTCTTCCCAGTCAT
>NW_008584141.1:0-200 GCF_000691845.1 Merops nubicus | reverse complement strand
TTGGGACACCCCTCCCACGCTGCCTGCATGCTTCACGCTCTCCTTGCACGCTGCTTGCACGCTGCACGTGCTGCTCACACGCTCCTTGCACGCTCCTCACACGCTGCCTGCACCCCTTGCACACTCCTGCCACACTGACTACATCCCTTGGACGCTCCTCCCACGCCACCTACACCCCTTGCACACTCCTCCCACACTGC
>NW_008584140.1:0-403 GCF_000691845.1 Merops nubicus | reverse complement strand
ATTTGGAGAGATGGACAAACATGGGCACAGCATCTTGGAGGCCCAACACGTCAGGTTGGGTCAGAGCCGGATGGATGGATGGAGGGATGGATGGAGGGATGGATGGAGGGACGGACGGATGGATGGATGGATGGAGGATGGATGGAGGATGGATGGATGGACGGATGGACGGAGGACGCACTCCAACGCTCGGCTCGCCCGCGGTGCCTCAGACATCCAGCACGTGGTTCAGGTAGGAGATGTAGCAGATGGCCAGGCGCAGGATCTCGATCTTGGAGAGCTTCTTGTCGGGCGGCAGGGTGGGCAGCAGCTTGCGCAGCTCGGCGAAGGCCAGGTTGAAAGCCTCCACGCGGATGCGCTCCCGCGTGGCGTGGGCTGTCCGGTATTTGGCCGTGGCTCGACG
>NW_008584139.1:2679-2926 GCF_000691845.1 Merops nubicus | reverse complement strand
GCATCAGAGATGTGTTTTGTTTTAAAAAGCCCCCCTATTTAAAAAAAATAATCCTGCAGGAATCATTCGGAGCGTACTAAGACCGAAGCGGGGAATTGAGGCTAGCTGGGAGGTGGTAAGGCAGGACAGACCCTCCTCTCTGAAAGGTGCAAGAAGGCATATCGCGACATTCCCCGGTAGAAAGAAACCGCGTTTTCTGGAAGTGTTACAAACAAGACGAAAGGCAAACCACCCATGCCGGGGCAGG
>NW_008584139.1:0-2591 GCF_000691845.1 Merops nubicus | reverse complement strand
CCGTCGGGCACCCGATTTTTGGCGTCCCGGGTGGGCGACGAGCGGTTGGAAACGTCCCCTCTCCCCACAGAAAAAGGAAAGCCCGCCGGGCCGGTGGCAAACCCCCCGCCCTCGACCCGGACGCTTCACGGAGGCGGAAAGGGAAGGCGGTTTTGGCGCCTAAATAGTAGGTGAGAAAGTTTTGGCGGGAAGAGCTAAGCACCGGCAGAGACACCTTGGCCTGGGGGGTCGGTGCGTAAGGAATCGTGACCAGAAAGGCCCCTCCGCATTAGGAAAAGCCGGTTTCGATAGAAACCGTGTCGGAAACACGACGGGAGTCATTATCCGGTCGAGCATCAGCGGGAGCGGCGCGCGTGGCGCGGCTACGGCCGGGCGCGAAACAACTGGCCCCAAACAGGGAAGACTGGGGGGGCTGGAAGGGTGTCAGGTGCTTCCCGGCGCCTTCCCTGCCTGCCCGTCGGCGAGAAGTGTTGGCTGGGCTTTGAAATGGGAAGTGGCGGCAGCACCCCGAGCTCTGCTTTCAAGTGTAAAACACGCGGTTTTGTCTCAAATGACCGCGGGTCGCTCGTTTGTTCCCCCCTTTAGTTTACTTATTTATTTTAGAGGTGGAGTCTGTTTTATGATTAATATTATTATTTGGGGAATGGAATAAACCAGAATTAGGACTTTTAAAAGTTTTACGAAAGTAACAAATTGGAAATCCAACACCACTGGTTTTGGTTACATAGTTTGAAGTGAGCTCTTGCATTTAGAAATGCTCTCGTGCATTTAAGGAGACAATTATTTCAGCTTCCTATAATTGTCTGTACCAAAATTAGCATCTATTTAACGCAATGAAAGGCTAGAAATAATATTTTTTTTATACGTGAACTGTTACCACAAAACTAATTTTTCCACGAACTGGCTTGTTCTGTAGGACATTTCTTCCCCCTTTATCCTCTTGCCTCCCTCCCCCCTATCCCCGAGTTTTTGCAAATTAATTAATTTTGGAAGGGTGTGAGTGGTTGGGTTCTTCTCCCATCCGCCCCGACCCCCCCCCTTTTTTTTTTTTTTTTTTTTTTTTCCGGAGAGTTCCCAGCTGGCAACAGCTCTCTCTACCTTCCACAAAACTTGAAAGGCTGATGTCCCTTGCAGGAAATGAATGAGTCGATAACATCTGACACCAGTGACCAGTCCAGTGACCCCAACCTTAATTCCACTAATACTGGAGGCCTGAAAATCTCAGTAAAGACCCTTTGCAAATCCCCCTTTCTATTTTGCAAAAAATATGCATTTATTTTGCGATGTAAGAAATCCTTTGCAATAAATATCTTTACATTCATTTATTCAGGTGGTTTTGTAGTCTTTCATTTATTCATCGAAGAACATATTGTACTGAATTTTATTTTAACTGAAATGCGCTAACGATATTTCGTCCATTTAATGAACTTAATCAACTCGTTTGTGTGTGTTTAACCAATATTCTAGCCTCGAAGGAATTTTTAAGCAAATGTCTGTAAAATAAATCAATCTGGGAAAAAAATGAAAGAACTTTAAAACGGTGTTAAACAGAATACTTTCTGTCTTTCTTAAGGGTGGGGCAGAGAGCTTTTATTTTATAAATGTGCCTTTCTGCGATAAGAAATGTAATCTTGGGCACTTCAATTAAGAGGTGCAAGCATGTTTTTTTTTTCTTCCGGTAACTTTAAGTTCTTGTTCATAACCAGGTTTTCACGTGTGTTAAAATATCGTACGTTTATGGTATACTAAATGTCGTCCCGGTCATAAGATCCAAGCATATAAAATTACTGGTGATTTAATATTGTAAAATAATCGCTATCGTAAAGGAGGAGGGGAGGTTACGAGCGAAAAGAAGTGGTGTGTTGCACGAATGCGCAAGGCAGGTCAGCGTAGGAAGTCGACCTCCACTGTTGAAATAACCTATAGGAAATTTACGGTTGAAGACTGCAAAGGAATTTCAGGATTTAAAGCTTCTGCTCCACTTGCCAGCCTGCTCGTATTTGTAGCTTCCTTTTGCCCACCCTCGCTTCTTTCTAGCAAAGGATCAAACCGAGCACCTAGGTATTTCACACCGAAACGAGGCGCTAGCAGAGGAATTTACGCTTTCCTGAAAGGCAACAAAAGGAGTAAACAGGCCTATCGGGGCAAAGGCGTCCCCCTTAATTGGGCAGACTGATCGACGCCACTTCCCAAACAACAGCAAGTGCTTTGCAAATGCGTAAACCCCTTGTATTCAGGTTCCGCACGGCTCGGTTTGTTGCTTTGGCTTGTTTGTGTGTGTCCTTGGGATAAGAGAGGATGCTGGGGGGCGGGGGGCGAGTAGGGAGGAAGAGGCTTTAATAAGAAAGTAATTGAGCCCAGTTTTTAACAAGGTATAGGCAACGTTTATACTGGATGTAAAGTGGGGTATATGGGAGTAGGTGGTGGTGAGGACAGAAGAGGCAAAATCCTGATTTTTTTTACCTTCATCTCTATCTTTACACTGAAGGAGACGGGACAGACGGAAAATAAAACGGAACCTAACCTAATTAGGGAGAGAGGTGTGTGTTACGTTTCTAAACCTAGTTTTGAAACAAGCGTTTGGCCGGGGC
>NW_008584138.1:480-726 GCF_000691845.1 Merops nubicus | reverse complement strand
AGCTTTGGATAAGCTTAGTGACCAAAGTCAAGTCATGTTCCTCCTGCGTAGTTCATTGTCACCACAATTGTCCTGGTTCAGCTAGGATAGGGTTGGTTTTTCACACGCATTGTATTTTGGGCACCCTATGTGGGGGGCTGAACCCAGGATCCTGGGATTAAGAGTCCCATGCTCCACCAAGAAGCCTGTGGTGGTTCAGCCCCAGGTGGGAGCCGGGCACCATGTGGCCGCGTGTCACCCCCCAGC
>NW_008584138.1:0-341 GCF_000691845.1 Merops nubicus | reverse complement strand
CCGCCCGGCCCCCGGCCAGCAACCACGGCGGCCCCCCCAGGCCCCGGACCTGCCCCTGCCCCCGGCCCCGCTGCTCCGGGCACGGGGCCAGCCTGGCAGTGAGTAACCCCCAGCTGCTGCCCGGCTGCAGCTCCCTCCCGACTGCAGGGGAAGAACCAACCCCACCCCAACCTAACCAGGACAATAATGTGCAGAACCCAGCTGATTCTGCAGCAGCTAAGTGGAATCTGATGCTGTGCCTCTACCTGGTAAGCGAGTGACTCTGCATTTGGCCCTCAGAATGAGCTCCATGCATTGAAAAAAACTCCAGCGTTTTCTTAAAACTGTGCTGCCGAGATCAG
>NW_008584137.1:214-16768 GCF_000691845.1 Merops nubicus | reverse complement strand
GCCCGGCTCCGCTCTGCGGGCACAGCGCCCGGGGGGCCTCGCCCCCACCCCGGGGTGGTTTTCTCGTGCCGCTGCTGTCCTCACGCCTGGAGGAACTGGGACAACCCGAGAGTTAAAACAACCCCAGGGTTAGCCAGGAGAATTTGGGGGCTGTGGCCTGAGTATAGGATGGGTCTTGCTACCTCCAGATGTGACCACGGGCCAGTTGTCCTGGGCCTGAGCAAGGGGTGCTCAGCCTGCACAATTTTGGGTAGCCTGAGAGGCCTGAGGACATGTCACCTGCGAGGGTCACCCCCTTGCAACGTCTGTACAGCAGCTTCCCCCTCTACAGAGAAATGGGGGTGATGCTGAAGCTCTGGAGTGCTGCTGGAAGGAGCTGCCGTGTTGCAGAGGGACCTCAGACAGGCTCTCTGTGTGTGGTGCTTTCCAGGCACCCTGGTGAGCCCAGCTCTGAGGAATTCAGCCTCCAAGCTCCACTGACCTGCCCTCTGTGAACAGGAGGAGAAGCACTGTCAGCCCTGGCACGTGGGGGTGGTGAGAGTAATGTCACACTGCCTCCTGCACAAACAACAGAAGTAGGCAGGCAGAAGAGAAATAAAGGCAGGGCTTGGAGGACTTCAGAGGCTCTTTAATAAGAGCTTTCCAAATGGCAAGGCCCCATGTTAAATGCCAGCTGGATGTGTCAGCCTGGGGGCCAGGCCAGTTTTTGAACTCTTGTAAAGCAAGGTCTGTGTGAGTGTCTGTGCTCCAGACTTTGAAGAAGCCATTTAGAATCTGCCCTCTGCTGCTACGTGCAGCTGTGGGTTTGATTCCAAGGAGTTTTCTGTGGCCTGTCCTTCAGCAGGCTTTCATTGCAGGTTCTGGACCATTGAGTTCATTTGACCTAATTTGAACTCTGTTTTTTTTTTTTTCCCTTAGTATCTCCCTGGAGGAATCCAACCTCACTGCCCCACTGACTGCCTGGAAATACTGGCTCAGCTACACTTCTGCCCCTGGTGCCTACCCTGTCTCAGCCTAGCCTGGCAGGAGGAGAAAAGCAGCAGACAGGCTACAGCAAATTTTTTTTGTGCTTTGCTGAACTAATTGTTCCTTGACCAGGAGAACAGGATGGATGGAAAGAGGTGTTACCAAGTTACAGATCCAGCAGTTCCATCAGGGTCCAAACCTCTTCTCTAAAGAGAAGTTCCAGCATCGAAGAGGTTGAGAAGCAAATGCTCCAGTCAGCCAGAATGGAAGGAGACAATGGTCCCAGTCTGCAGCTCCAGCAGCTCCCACTGGCCACAGCAGCAGTTTCTGTGCAGCCACACACTGACTCCTTTTCCTACAAGGTCAGATTCCTACCCTAGTCTAGCCCTAGAAGGCTGTAACTATTTGAGTAAGCTGATAACACTGCTGTGTTTTGGGTACTTTTTTGCAGAAAGTGCATTATCCTGCCTGGAGCCCCAGGATGAGGGTTATGTGCTGTGTATAAGCAGTGAGAGAGAGAGGAAGAGAAATTCTGTCTTGAAGAGGTAGACAAAGTGAGGAAAAGACTGGCAGCAAAAATGTGTGGATGTCTAAAGGTGGTTAGGGGTGATAAATTCTGCTAGGTGCCTTCTCAGACTCAGCCCTCCATCAGCAGTGGAGAGCAGATCCTCTGGTGTGCTCTGGATTCAGGGGCTTGAATTTGAGGTGGGTGGGCCATGCAGAGAGCCTGGGCTGGGATGTGCTCTGCAGTTCCTCATTCTGCTGGGAACAGAGCTGTTCCCAGGTCCATTTCCTCTGAATCCTTCACTCTGAAGGTGCTCAGAAAATTGCAGCAAGAAGGACTTTTTGCACTGGAAAACCCTTTTTTTCCACAGTCCAGGTGTGTGATAAAAGTTGCCCAGACTGGCAGTGGCTTGCAGCAGTAGGCTGTGCTGAGCTGGCTGTGCTCAGCGCGGGCTCCACCTGGGATCACACAGGGATCTTCTTCTGCCAGCCTCACTGCCTGTGGTGGGAAGGCCTCTCCCGTGGGTTTGGATGAAGCCACTTGGGTGAATCTTATTTTCATACATCCTGATAAAGACATTTTTGTTCCACTGCTAAGAACTTGAAATCTTGAAGTCCTTGTCTTACTATGCAAGAGAAAATCAAGACTAGTGTGTTTGCTGTCAAGGGAGGAATACCAAGGTGAGCTTGGTTATCCCAAATCCACCAGAGTAAACACCAGCCTCTATCTCAGACCATCACTGAAATGAAAAGTGCTAATGACACCTAATGAGCTTCAGACAGTTGTTGGAAGAATACAAATGCTAAATGGCCTGGCTTAGCCTCGGGCTCTGCTCTTCACTCCTAATGTGCATTTCCTTTATGACTCAGCCTGCTTTACATCCTTTTTTATTTCAGATTCTGCCTTCAGACCGTGAGAATTATTGCTGAGCTGGGAATGCTAATGTAGAAGGGGCTGGGAGCTGCTAGGAGCTGCTACTAGTTGCCTTTTACTGTGGAATAACTGGTTCATATAAAAAGCAGCATAAAACCTGTGATAAATGGGCTAAATTACCTACTGAACCAGCAGATGATGGATGTGGAGAAGAGCAGAATGTGGCCTGCAGAACACAGAGGGTCCTGATCCACACTCTGCTGAATTCCAGGGCAACAAACAACCTCACAAACCCCTCAGTTTTTAAAGAGGAGGATGATGGTGTTGAGCTTTATCTTCTTCCCCTCTGAGAGACTGCAAAGGATGCAAATACACACACACTAATTCTCTTGCAGAAAGTCTGTTAAGGAAGGATTATAGTTCACCCGAGTTTCACAGATTTGGAACATAGCCACAGGGAACTTACCTGGATTGCCCTAGAAAGGGAGGAAGGTAAACAGAGAATTTATTGACAGGTGATCTAGGAACTGTTTTAAAAGCTCCAACTTCATTTAGGGTCCAGTGACTAAATTTAATACCTGTGCATTTCCTTTGTTCTTACAGGAGAACTTGATTGGTGCATTACTAGCTATTTTTGGGCATCTTGTTATCAGCATTGCACTCAACCTCCAGGTGAGTATGGTGAAGCAAATATTCCTCTTGCCTGGAGCATCCTGCCTTGAAAAGCATCAAGCATGCCATAGCTGCTTTGCCTTTCTTTTCCTTTCTAGAAATACAGCCACATCCGGCTGGCAGGTTCCAAAGACCCCAGAGCCTACTTCAAAACCAAGACCTGGTGGTGTGGCCTGTTCCTGCTGCTGCTGGGAGAACTGGGAGTGTTTTCCTCTTATGCCTTTGCTCCTCTTTCACTGATTGTGCCCCTCAGTGCAGTGTCTGTTATAGGTAAGGGGGGAAAAGACAATGGCTGCACAATTCCCAGTGTGTTCCAGGGTGAGGTTGCCCATCTGGAATCACTGGACTGAGACAGAACTCACTGTTTATCTCTCTTTTTTTTTTTTAAATAGCTAGTGCAATCATAGGAATTATATTTATTAAAGAAAAATGGAAGCCCAAGGATTTTTTGAGTAAGTTCCTCAGTTCTTTTTCATTGTTCCTCTCAGTTTACAAGCCATTCAACCCACAGTGTGGCCTCTGAAGAGTCAGAGGGTTGACAGGATCTCCCTTAGCTGTAGTACCTCTGAAGAAATGAGCTTGTTAAAAATGGGTGGGTTTGATCTGTTTTTCTGACGTGTCCCAAATGATCTGAATCTCAGACATTAGAAATTCTCCCATTTGTGTGCTGTGGGCAGTGCCAGGCAGAGTAAGCCCCAGATACAGATCTTGTACCTCCCCTTTGTTTAGCAGATGCTGCCTGCTGTGAACTCTTCAGCTCGCAGCACACGCATTGCCCAAGGTTTATTTGGTGCTAATGCTTTAAGCAGGGCATGAAGGGTGGAGGAATGAGTCAGCAGTGGAATGTGCATGGTCATTAGTGGTCACCATGCACGTGTGACAGCAGTTCTGTGCATCCACACTAACCCACTAACTGTGTCCTCTCTCTCTTTGTGTCCTTTGGCCGCCGAAGGGCGTTATGTTTTGTCCTTTGTAGGCTGTGGTTTGGCAATTATTGGAACTTACCTGCTGATAACATTTGGACCTAACAGTCATGAGAAGATGACAGGAGAAAATATCACTAGGCATTTAGTGAGCTGGCCATTTCTGTTGTACATGGTAAGGTGGCCCATAAAATGGGGGGCAGTTTTGTGCTATACACCTGAGTGGGAGTTTCGTTTCAAGCATCATTTTTCCTCCTGGTTACCAGCAACATTCCATGTACTTGCTAATGAGCCTGTGCCAGCTTTTCCCACTGTCACCTGCATGCACAGTTGGGAACTCTCCCATTCTTTCTCTGAATTATCCTGTTAGGACTTAAATGCCATTAACTGAGAAGTTTTAAAATAGCTTGTTCTCTCCCTGTCAGCTCCAGCCTGTGGCAGGGACACTGATGGCAGCTGAGAGCATCAGCATCCAAATACTGTCTGCATCCAGGCTTTTCCCAGACTGACTTTCTCTGGAGCCATCAATCTTGTTGAAAATCTTATGGAATCTGTCAGGTTTTAATGGAGCCGTTTGGCTGTTGAATAAGATGTGTGCTCCAGGGATCCCTTAATGGAACCTCTTCAAGGCAAGCAGGCTGAGCTCTCTGATGGAATGCCCAGGCAGGATTATTTGATCTGGTGCTTTACCATGAATATAACATTGAAAGCAACCCATGTTTCCTGTTCTGCAACAAGCTATTGAATATCTCATCTAATTAGAATCTAACATTGTGCTAGATGTGTTCTGCCATAGTTTGGGATCCTCATTTCCCTTTCATTGGCCCTTTTGTATAAGTCTAATGTTTGACTGGCTCAGAATCCCATTTGCTGCCAACCCCATATACCCCACATTTCTAAATATTCTCTCTCTTTTGTAGCTCGTGGAGATCATCATATTCTGCCTGCTACTGTATTTTTACAAGGAGAAAAATGCAAACTACATTGTAGTCATTCTTCTGCTGGTAGCTTTGCTGGGTGAGTTGATATGGACTTGTAAGATCTTCTAACTCTGACTTGCAACAGTCAACTGCAATAAATTGAAGCATCTAAAGCATATAGGGCATTATATTGACCTAGTTAATGTCATAAAGTGCACTGATCTACTCCAGAAATGTTACTGCAAAATAGATGAACTAATATCTAGCAGTGATGTTTAGGATCTTTGCAAATGACCTTTAAACAATTAAAAAGCATTTCCCATGAGGATGAATAATCTACCCAATGCAGAAAGTTATTTATGCAATGTAATGTGTAATATTTAATTAAATACATTAAGAATGTAATAATTAAGAAAATTAATTTATTGAAGAATATTTAATGCACAGTTATTTACTGTTGTTCTTAATTTTAATCTGTGCATACAAAGCATGGGACAGTATCTTGTCCATTCTGTGGCTATGGTGATTTGGTGGATGAAAAGGAGGATTTGACCTAAAAGAATCTTGGCTCTGGGAAGATCTGCTGTGTGGCTAAGGCATAATAAATACTCTGCCTTGCCAGTGTGCCCCTGTTTAAGCTGAGAGAGCCTCTGGGCATGAGGACAGGTGATGCTTTTGGTATTTTACAGTGACTTTGCCAGGTTTTCACTTGTACCTTTTTCCACATTAACTTGTGTTGGTTTGTTTGGTTTTTTTTTTAAGAAACTGTGACCAATTAAACTTAAAAAAGGGTGAATAATAGCAAGGCAGTGGTGCAGTCTGACATGCTGCTGAATCTGTCACAGTCCTCAATGTTTGCTGTTTATGCAGCTTCAATTGCTGCCTTTTTTTTTCTTTTTTGAACTATTTGGGGCTGGATTTCAGTCACTGCTGCCTCAGAGGCCGTGTGAATTACAGCCAAGGCAACCATCCTGACTCTAAGTGGCTCTGACATGTTCTTTCAGGAAATGAGGAGGAAGAGGATTGTTTCTGATTCTTGCTTTGAAAACTTCCTTAGCTTTGTTCACCAAGCCAGTATGGCATCAGAAATGAAAATTTGTATCCTATCATCATGTGATTGCACAACATTGTTTAAATATTAAAAAAAACCCATACCCAAACATAAAACCATTTTAAAATAAGGACTGCTCCCAGTCCTGTAGAGAAGGGAACCATGATACAGAGAGGTTAAGGGACTTGCTGCACATGTTCATGTCCATGTTCACAGGCTCCATGACCGTGGTGACAGTGAAGGCTGTGGCAGGCATGATTGTTGTCTCCATACAAGGGAACCTGCAGCTGGACTACCCCATATTTTACATCATGCTGGTGTGCATGATTGCCACAGCCATCTTCCAGGCAACGTAAGTCACTCACTCTTATTTTGTCTGTAATGGTGCTGGTTTTAGGGGATTAGTAATTAGTGGGCTGTTCGTTATCCATTCCAAGAATGCTGATTAAACTGTAGGAGAAGAATTATCCATTCTCTCCTGTGACCTGTCCTCAAATCCATGTCACAGGGGCCTGGGATAGTGCTGTTCTTTGCTTTTCCATGTAGTGACACTGCCAAGTAGCTCTAATCCCAGATTTATACAGCATTCCAGTATTTGCAAAGCAATACTGGGAATGAAGTGCTGGCAAATCAAACACAGTATCTGTGCAGTGGTTAAAATCAAAGTGTGCAATCAGTGCTGTTGATGATGTGTCTATTTTTCCCCCCCTCTGTTCTTGTAATAACCTAAAAAGCCAGTAGCAGCAGGGATAAAAAACTATCCAAAATGAGAGTGACATTCTGACCCTAAGGTCAGTGGCAGTAATTTCACTGCCTTTAGTTGGTACAGCCACAAGAATCACTCTTCTGTCCTTTATATGAATTCTAGGGATGCTGCTGCAGGTTTAGAGAGAACGAGAATAAAGTTCCTCAAATTTATCCCTCACTTTTGAAAGGTGTTACTAAAAAGGACACCTATACTACTCCATGGTAATCATTATACAATATGAGTAGCCTTCCCAAACCCAGCCCTGCTGCCTGTGACTGTGTTGCAGGTTTTTGGCTCAAGCCTCCCAGCTCTACGACTCCTCACAGATCGCCAGCGTCGGCTACATCCTGTCCACAACAGCTGCAATCACTGCAGGTAACAGGGCCTCCCACAGCAGGGCAAGAGGTCAGGAAATAACCCTCACACCAAGAGCTGTATGTATTGGTTTGAGGTCAAGTGTTTGTATCCAGCTGTAGTTGGAGAGATCCATTTGGGTTTGTCACTCAGACTTCAGAAGCACCATCCCGTTTACGTGGTGGCCGCTGCTGGGGGGTGAGAATTGGCCCAGCAGTGTTTGCTTTGCAGCCCCCTGCCTCAGCACAGGGAGATGTGGGCTGGTTGCTGTGCTGCTGTGCAGGTTTACCTGCATCTTGATAAGTTACACCAGTATAACCATTTTGGTAGTGAAATTCTAAAAGATTTGTCAATAAACTGTGTTCAAGTAGAAACCAGGCCACCTTTTGCTATTTTAAGATGATTAAAAAAACAAAGGTGCTGACTATAAAACTAGAAATTGTACATGATTTGCTTTCTGGAGGGATAAGTGATAGGGATTTTGTGCTAATTGCTCATGTAAGCTGGGAAGAAAGAAGTTATGAATTATTTCCTTTTCAAGGAGCAACTTTTTACTTGGACTTCACTGGCGAAGATGTTCTCCATATATGTATGTTTGCACTTGGGTAAGTGTTTAAAGTTTCTTTGATAGAAATCTGGAAAGTGTTGCTTCATAATGAGGAAAATTTTTCAAATACATGTGTATCTCTATCCATATCTATATTTAGATATATTTTGGGGCTGTCTTGCAGAGGAGGACAAACCAAAGCACCTTCTCTGTTAGAGCAGATGATGGCCCATGGAGCTCAGTGTCCTGTCTGAGACAATGGGTGCTCTAGAGGAATTGTGTAACACTGGGCTACATGTAATTATACCACTTTAAACACTAAATCCATTACTGGGATGTGCTGGGGATCAGCTTGAATGTTGAAGCATATGGATTGTTTTTCAAGCCACCTGCTCATGAATCTAGAAGACTTGCAGGAAAAACAAAAAAAAACCCCAAGAAAAACCATTTCTAGGGAATCTACTTCAGGTTTTGCACCAAGCCTTCACTGAAAGCTTGACAGGGCTTCACTGGACTGTGACAGGGCTTCTGGGGTCCTGCTTCTGGGGCATGGGCACTCACACAGTGCAGATACAATCAGTAAAATGTTTGCTGTGTAACTCAGTATTTAGTCCTGGCTGTCTTAATGTGATTAGCTTTCCATAATCAGGGGACATCTGAAATGTCTTTCAGATTAGCACAGAAAAAAAAAATAAAACAATTGGGAGATTAATGTTATGAACTGTGCCTTTCTCTGTCAACACCCTGTAAAAGCCAAGATTGACAGTTGTTAGTGTGTTTACCTCTGGGAAACCTTTCAAAGGTCAGGCTGCTAAATCCTGGAATTTCATCAAAGAAAACCAAATTTTCATGTGCTTCCTGTTAGTTAAGGTTATTGATTAATTAATGTGAAAACTTCTCCCTGCATTTTGATAAAGAGAAGGTGAAATTGTTCTCATTGTTTGGTGGATTTCAGTACTATTGAAGAGGGTTATTCAGCTGAGACAGTTCCCTGTAATTCTGACTTGACAGTTCTTTCATTTCCAGTTCAGAATTCTTTATGGTGCTACCTGATAGGCACTTGGCAGAAGCAACATGCAGTGTAACCTCTTCTCCCTCTCACAGTTATTTCAGTAGATCTTGTTTCCTTTCCAGGTGCCTCATAGCATTTCTAGGTGTCTTTCTGATCACAAGAAATAGGAAGAAGTCTGTACCCTTTGAACCTTACATATCAATGGATGCTATGCCAGGTAACAGCAAAGCTACAGTGGTTTATTGTTTAAGTGTTTGGCTTCACAGTGAGAGCTTTAGGTTCTGTGAAGTATCTGGATCTATCAGGTGACTGTTGTGTTCTAGATTTTCCTTCTCCTGTTTGCTTGCCCCTTGTGAGGGGTATGTCTGTGTTTTGTGGGGAGCAGAGAAGGGTTCGTGTGCCACTTGAATGCCACTTACACTGGGTCCTCTGGCACCAGGGGGGAATGCTGTGTTTGGTCAGAACAGCCTTGTCCAGCTGGCTGCTCTCTGGGAAGATGAACTAGTTTTGAGCATGTTTTTGGGACTGGGCTTGGTCTTCATCCAGCAGGGAGAACTGATTTTTGGGGAAGGCTGAGGTATGTTGCAAGAGGTAGAGGCCGGGGCAGCAGAAATTTCTGTTGGGAAGTGCAGCTAAACTGTCTTTCTGGTGAGCTGCAGGGAAGACAAATTGGTGTACAGCACTTGATGAATAACTGACTGCCATCCCTCATTCCCTTGAAGCTTATTTCTCCATTAGTTGCTGAGCAGAAAAACATTATGTCTTTCATTTAACACTCGAGGAACTGATGAGCCGTGTATCACAAACACTGAGACTATAATGTGCTGATCTAACAGAGAGCAGGAAGAATGCATGTCTGGTCCTAGGCATTTCATCTCTGCCTTTGCTCTTTCTAGGCATGCAGAACATGCACGACAAAGGGATTGCAGTTCAGCCTGACCTCAAAGCTTCTTTTTCCTACGGTGCCCTCGAGAACAACGACAGCATGCCCGAAATTTACACTCCAGCGACGCTGCCCATCGTGCAGGAGCAGCACGGGTCCAGAGCAGCTGCTGCTCCACCCTACCGTGTGCTGGAGCACAGCAAAAAGGAGTGAGTGACCTCTAAGGAACCCACTGGAATCATCAGAAGTATGACCTTTATTTATTTACCCTTAAAACATAAGCAAGTGTAAAGCCAACCTTGGTACAGTTTAAAGCTCGTCTCGAACGTAACTTTCAAGGCTGATGATGAAAAGAAAACAACTCTTCATAGTTGTGAAGTTGCTCAGTGAGGAGTAAATCCCAGTTTTCCATGGAAGGCTGCTGCCTGGATGTGGGGAGTGAGTATCCTGGCAGTGTGGAACTCATGAGCTGGCAGGTGCTGTGAGAACCCAGAGCTCTGTGAGGAGAAGTGACTGTGCAGCTTTCAGTCCTGCTGGGAGCGGCTCTATCTCCAAACAGAAGTTTCCAGGGGTTGCTCACAGAGCAAGGAGGGCAGGGTTTCACCTCTGATGGATTTCCAGAAAAGCTGTAAATCCTCCTGTGTCTAGCATGACCACCAAACTACCTTAACATGGCAATAAAATATTGTTTTCAAGCGCTAACACTGAAACTTCATGTGTCTTTAGAGCAGCATAATTGATTAGAGTAAGCAAGCTGCTTTTTCCCTTCAAAATGAGACTGTTGAGCACTTCCTGTACAACTGTTCTCTGACGAGTGTTGAACACATGCACTGAGAATGTGAATTGATTTTATAGCATCACTGGATTATATGGCAGCTTAGAACAAAGATTATTTGCTAGTTTTCTGGCTTCATAGCAGGAGCTTCAAGGTGATGAAATGATGCAGAGGGAATGCTGGAAAATATGAAAACTAGAAGAAATGAGAACAGTAGTGTGGCTGGTTCCTGCTGGGAATTTTTAGTAGTTCTTGATGAGATCCTAATTCTCCATGACTTGTGTTTTTTCTTTCTGGTCAGGGTAGGATTTCCAGCTTTGTTTAGTAGCCTTAAATGCTAAAAGGTGTTGACATTCCTTGGTTAAAAAGCTCATTCGAGGTGTTGCAGGCTGGGGGTCCCCTCCTCTTTTTTTTCTTCTTTTATTAAAAGAAGCCAAAAAACAATACTAGACTAATACTGTAAATGACCTAAGAAGAAAAAAAAAGTGTGTACAGTCCAGACTCAGTGAGGACTGTAAGAATAATGGAGCATTGTGTACTCATGATATTTATCTTTCCAGCTTCCCAGAGATGGCTGGAAGCTGATAAGGAGGGAGAACAGACACAAGGGGGGGTGGAACTCGTCAAGTGAAAAGGACAAAGTCCAACGTTTCCTGGCATGTGCAAGTTACATGAGCCCTTTGATACCCTCATCTTTTGTAAGAGCTGTTGTCTTGCTGGGAAACAGAATTTTAAGTCTACTTGGTGTGTCTTGGAGTGTATGCATAGTGGGGTGTCTCCAGGACCTCAGGTGACTGTGTTTGAAATGAACAGTGCTTGTGTTCCATGCCTTTTTAAGTGGTTACTCTGGTACCAAGGGGCTCAGGAGCAGCCTGGACTTGCAACAGTGGCTTTTTGCATATTTTTAATTTTTTCTTTTTAAATTGACTCATGGCCAGTTTCTGTTCCTGCTACCAAAAATTCCCAATAACTCCCCTGACTGTACATAGCTATTCCAGACTGTTGCTGTTGTATATGACAACAGCAGTGTCATTTTGCACGTTTGCTTTGCCAGCTATGAATACTGACTGAATCTGGAAAGACTTGAGATTGCTTTGGCATTTTTGTGCAGCTTAGAAAAACGATCACCTTCCCCCTCTGCAAAAAGGCAGTGCCTAGTGACTGTACCTGTATGCAAAGTTTCTTCATCAGCTTGGCACCTCTGACAATTCAGATCCTATCAGTGACATCCCATACACTACAGCTTATGAAACCTCAAGAAATAACAGCTTTTTCTTTTCCCCTCAGTACTTTTTTTGTGTTTAAGTAAGATAACAGTGTTAATGGGCTAATACTGCCAGGACATTCATCTCCTTGGAGTTGCAGTGACACTGATTTACTACCTTTGGCTTTCTGTCCCTGCTAATCAATTGTTGGTGAATTTATGTGCAGCTTTTGTTCATTAACAATACAAAACAAAGTAGTACAGGGGAGGCTGAATGGGAAGGGTAGGAGAATACTGGATTTTCTTATCTCTTCCTGGGTAATCAGCGAGGCAGTTGCTGTTTTGACCTATTAGTTCTAAAACCACAGGGACATACTGTTTTAAACAAGCTGTTCTAAACCATGCAGAACTACAGACTCCACTTTTTGCATGGCAATATGCTGTGTGTTTGATTGTTACAGATGTTGCTGTGATATAAAATAACAAATAGAGGCCTAAATGTTTTGCTGTGGATGCCTGTTAGGATGGTCTGATGTGTAACACAACATAGTTCTCCCAGGATTTTAGTTTCCAAGTAGTATTTAAAAACTGGAGTTGATTAGGGCGCAGACTTTGCAGCCAGTAGATGTCAAGTCCCATGATGAGGAGAAGACCCTGAGCAGCCATCATGAGTGGCAGTCACTGAGTGTGGTGTCAGGGGACAGGGCTGCTCTGATCACAGACTGGTTTGGGTTGAAGGGACCTTTCAAGGTCATCTGGTCCAACCCCCTGCAGGGACAGGGACATCTGCAGCTAGAGCAGGGTGCTCAGAGCCCCGGCCAACCTCCCCTGGGATGGTTCCAGGGATGGGGCAGTGACCACCTCTCTGGGCAGCCTGGGCCAGGGGCTCACCACCCTCAGTGTGAAAAATTTGTTTTTGATGCTGAGCCCCTGCTTGTCCTTCTCTTTTCTGGGCTGTTCTTTGGCCTTATTCAGCAATTATTTTTTCTTTCTTCCTGCCTGGATTCTCCCCAGCCCTGCAGCCTGAGCACTGACTGACTCCTGGCCTGACCCTCCTCTCCCAGGAGGAGCCCTCTGTTGTCAGCATGTGACTGTCTTCTGCTCAGAGTGGAATTTCCTCCAGCCATAACCCAAGCTTTTGTACTAATGTGCTGGTGTGGCCCTTTTCTTTCACAGACTCTGAAGGCAAGAGTCTTGTTGCAAAGCTTTATGTAATATTTTATTTACACAGTCTGTATGTTTAAATAATTCTGCTTAATAATGACAGTTCTCTTTTACCTGTAGCAAGACTGGCTTTTGGAAACTTCCTGACAGAGGCCTCTGAGGGAGGTCATGTCTGTTCCTGCAGCACTTAAATCACAAGGTTTTTGATTACTCCATCATGCCACATCAGCAGAGCCTGAGGTGTCCTTGGGCTGTAGGTCTCAACTCTTCACACCAGTGTTGTAGGGGTTCCATTTTTGCCAGGCTGTGTTAGCTGCTGTGAGCATGGCACCAGAGCTGCCAGACACACCTCACTCCTGCCTGCTGCCTGTGTCCAATACTTGAATTTTAAAATGGGGGAGGGTTTGTGTTTTTTATGCACTTCTCCCTTTCTTCTTCTTTCTTCCAAGCTTCCAAAAGATTTTAGTTTCTGCTCCTCAGCACAGTCTTACAGCTGCCATCTCTGTTGCTGAGGAGGCACAAACGTGGCCCCTTAAAGCCAAACCTCTGTTTAAATGTGGCTGTAGGATTTCTGGGCTCTGCCAGCAGGAGGGGATAGCTCAGGACAGAAATAAACTCCTTACCTCCTTCCTAGCCAGAGCTTGCAAGCTGAGAACAGAAAGCTGTTTGTACCCTCAAGTCTGTGCTTTTTCCAGAGTGTTTGTCAGTGTGAGGTGGTAATGGGGGTGCAGCAAACAAAGCTGAACAGCACATAAAGAGTTAGACAGGAGACATGTGTCTGGTCCTCTTTGCAGCTTGAAAGATAATCTGTTGGTGTACAGCAGAGCTGAAAACTTTGGATCCCGAGGGAGGCAGGGCACTGTGAACAGCAGAGGGTGCTTCCATCCACAGACGTGCAGCATTTTTCAGCATTGGGCTGAAAAGGTGCTCACAAAAACCAACTGCCTGCTGTCTCCTTCACCAACCTGCTGGAATCACTCCTGAGGTATCTCATAGCTTCTCTCAAATATGAGCTGACACCTCTTGCCTCCACGCCGTGTGGCTTCTCAAAGCACCAGAGCACTTAATACATTCTCCATGGCTCTCTTATGTGTAACTTAATGCTGTGGAATACAGTCCTGCACTGGCTGAATGTACACAGTGATCTGCCTATAATCTTGTTCACATTAAAGTCTGTAAATAAATCAAGCATTGCAGTATTGGACTCTAAGGATAACTGCTTAATTTTTCATAAGCAACGTTGCATGTCTGTTTAATTCTATTTTGTCTTCTAGGCGAGACCTTTGGAAATGAAACTTAATAAAAGATTGTGGTAAAACTGATGAATTCTGGCCCGCTCCATGCTCGTGGTGTAGCTTTAATTGGCCATAAATGTCTTGAGACAAGATGAGGCAGAATTTAGTTTACTACTGTAAGTACTACGTGCATTCAAAGAACTGTCTTTTTGAACAGGATACTTGTAGATGAAATGCAGATTGCAGCCCCAGACAGGAGTTGTAGCAGAATTACTAACACTCACCATTTTACCTGAGTCTCCAGGTATTTGGTGTCAGCTTTAGGAATCCTGCAGCTGACTTTAAAATTAAATTTTACAGGGTTCTAAAAAAAAAAAAAAGTTACCATTCATTGTTTCAGAGAAGCACTTGAAAATGTGATCCAAGTATAGCCTAAAGGTGTAGGGGGGAGCAGAAGATGAGCCAAATCACAACAGCATGATATTATTGGTGGCCTGACTCATGATTTTTGTGTTCTTGCCAGCTCAATACTGAAACTGAGACAACAGTGTGCTCCTCTGAGACAGCAGAGACCTCTAATACTAGCTGGGAACACTATGCTGTAGGAGAAGCCATCCTTCAGATCCAGGGTATCTTGTCTTTGATTGCAAGAACAGGCAGCTTGAGGGCACTTCCTAGAAATGCCAGTAAGAGACACAGACAGTCATAAATTTAGAATACTGGCAATGTAGCTTAATCGAATGCCTGCCAACCTAATTAACACTCACCATATGGGTTATAGTCCAGGGGGATAAGCACAAGATAACCCTCAGGATACTCTTAATTAAATGTGTCTCTTGGGGTCCCAAACCACAAATGGGGAAAAAAGAAATCAAAACAAAAGAAACAAAACCACACCAAAACCCAGAGCAGCCTTGGTGTTAAAGCTGCACTTCATAGAAGTCCCTGGGCATGAATATTAAAACACTGGCTGGTGCTTTCTTGAACACTTGCAGAAGCAGCATAACCAAGCCCCAGAGTTTCTGATAAATGTGGTAATACTGTGTTAACATATAACGATTAGTGTTGTATCAGAGACAACTGTGTTAATTGTTAATATAAAGAGGAAGCAATCAAGGTGGATATTGGGAGTGTTACCAAAATGCAACAATAGAGGTGTTATTACAAAAGACACAGTATTTAAAATGCCCCTGAAATGGATGCAAATGTTGGGAGTTTGTGGTTTTAAAGCACAATATATTGCTGGCCAGGGAGGAAGAACAGGGTATTGAATTAATAAAGCATGTGATTGCAGCAAGGAAAGGCTAAGGTAATGGACTAATCAATTACCACCTCAATTTGCACTGCATCTAAATTGCAGAATCCCTTATCTAGACAGATAAGACTGATCTTACTTTTCTAACAGTGGACAAGGCTGCCATGCCCTATTTTCTCACAAGGGAAAGGTCTGCACTGTGGATAAATTAGAAGCCTGGTAGAGAAGACAACTGGTTAGCATTACTTTCTGCCTTTTTTCTGTACCTAAACTTGAGAAGCAAGCATTTCAACCATAGAAATTCCAGTCTTTATGTCAAACCCTCTGTCTTCTGGCTTTCCAAGTGAGGACAAAGCTGTTGTGTCAGTGAAATTCAATAGGGTTTTGTGTGCTTTTTGTGGAAAACCAAATACGGCCAAAAAAAAAAAAAGGCTGTTGTTTTGTGCTTCCTGTAGATGGAAACGCACACAAACGCTGATTTATCCCACAGCTGGGATGAACCCAGTCTCAAATCTGCACCGCTGGGTTAAGCTGTGATGTCCTCTGGGAGAGGAGGGACACAGACTGTCACTGCTCCCATCTGGCAACGGCCCGAGCGCGTCTGCCAGCCGAGGAGAGCGGGGAAATAAAACCGATTAACTTCACCCACCATCTAGGAACGGCCACGGGCCTCTCGTGGCAAAGCACCACAGCAAGGGGCAGTGCCCCTCATACTCAGTCCCGTGTCCTCGCCTCTGGCTTTGGGGTCACCCAGGTGTCCTGCTGAGACACCCCAAGGTGCTCCTGTCGTGTCCCAAACAGAGGTGTCAAGGCTGTTTAAGAGGGCTTTGTCCTCCGTACGCTGCTCTGCCAGCAATTCAACTGTTCTGTGCTTCTCCAGACACTTCCTAGAGCAGTCCACAGCTTTTCTGTCAGTTCTCATCTCTCTGAGCTCAGCCCTTCCCACAGGGAAGCCTTTTCTCCAGAGCAAGCAGACACTGGAAGGATTGCTATGTCTACCCCCAGCAGTGTGCCCAGGTGGCCAAGAAGGCCACCAGCATCCTGGCCTGGATCAGCACTGGTGTCCCCAGCAGGAGTAGGGAGGTGATGGTGCCCCTGGACTCGGCACTGGTGAGGCCACAGCTTGAGGGCTGGGGTCAGTTTTGGGTGACATAGGGTAAGGAAGACCTTGAGGGGCTGGAGTGGGTCCAGAGAAGGGTAACAAAGTTGGGGAGAGATCTGGGGAACATGGCTTGTGAGGAGGCACTGAGGGACCTGGGGGTGTTTGGCCTGGAGGAGGCTGAGGGGAGACCACCTTGCTCTCTACAACTCCCTGAAAGGTTCGAATGAGATGGGGGTTGATTTCTTCTCCCAAGTAACCAACGATAGAATGAGAAAATGGGTTGAAGTTGCGCCAGGGCAGGTTTCGATTGGACTTTAGGAAGGATTTCTTCCCCGGCAGAGCTGTGAAGCATTGGCCCAGGCTGC
>NW_008584137.1:0-203 GCF_000691845.1 Merops nubicus | reverse complement strand
TCCGTTTGGAGGGGTTCAAAAACCGTACGGAGGCACCTGGGGACATGGTGCTCACTGTGGCGTTGGGTTGATGCTCTGAGAGGTATTTTCCAACGCTACTGATTCACACGCAGTTGTTTCCCCAACGCCCTTTGCTGTGGAGACCCCCGGATGCTGACACCCACGGCGGGGTGCCGGGGGTGGGTCAGGGACCCCACCGCCCC
>NW_008584136.1:0-3836 GCF_000691845.1 Merops nubicus | reverse complement strand
TCTCAAGTGTTAGCTTTACATCCTTTTTAGGCAATGCACTGAGATACTTTATTTAACTTGGTATATGTCATTGCTTCCCAAATGGTTGCATCAGGGACTTCAAAATTAGGCGGTGTTTGAAGTTAGCATGTTTAAAATGCACACATCAGCTCGATCACATGACAAAGAGCTAAATGATGTTGTGGATGTGCTTGAGAGCTCCTCTCAGAGCCCTTTGGGGGAGCCTTGTGACTCCAGTGATAAGACTGAAAACTTGATTCCTTTGAAGTACTTAAAACTACTCATTTCCTCCTCACCCTTCCAGTTACTGCTGGTGACTGTGGAGACTTTGTTCTGCTGTGCAGGTAGTTCTGCAGTATGAGGTTCTGTGGTGGTCTTTGCTTGAACCAGGGTACCATATGTTTGCATTCCTCAAAAGAGTCTTATTTTTGGCACATAAGCTTTTGGATTTAAGACTTCAGCTGACCAGGTTCTGCTACAGTTCCCATCAGACCTCTAGACAACTGACTATTGTGCATGCAAGAAGTATGAGCATTTGGCAGTCATCAACTTTACTGCACATGTGCAGGCCACATGGACAGCAAAGTGCAGTGAATCCTATGCTTCTCAGACACGTCACACTTGCTATGCAGCATGTGCACATCTATAACTGCCCAGGAAGTCCCTGACAAAATGTATGGTGACGTTATGCATACGACACCATGTAACATATCTTGAAATTAGCTCTAAAACTCTTCTTGTGCTTGCATGCTTTGTGAAGAAGGTCCTGGAAGTTCAAAATTGTCTGGAGAAGTGGTTTTCACTCACCTGCCTTTTCCCAAGTAGCTGCCATGATCTTTTGTTGTTGTCCACCATGCTCTTCTGTGGCTTCCACAAGTTGGTCCTCTTCTAGACTGTGGGTGATACTAGGAGTAGTACTGCAAGGTGGAGGTAGCAGTGGAGCTGGTGATGCTGGGTTCAAGAGAAGGCAGCTACAGAACTGCTTAGGTGACAGCAGTGCACAAATGCAAATATACTCTGAACATCTGTTTAGTAAATGTTCTTCCATAGTAAGAGAAAAAAGCAAAACAATTTGGGTTTGTACTTGAAAACAAATTGATCAAATACAAATATTTATGTATTACATGGTTTCCAAACTGATGCAAAGATGTTCTAAATAAACTACTAATTTTCTAAGAGAAATGAATATTTCTTCTTGCAGAAGCAGCAGGCAAGATTTAAATCCCTGCTGAGCAGACAGTACACTTTTGATAATCATCTTCTTTGTAAGGAGTTTTACATATATGGAAATATTGGTAGTTTCTAATACTTCAGGAAATAATATGTATGAAACTGTCCAGCTTTAGCTTCGTAAAAATAACTTACTTCTTTAAGTTAGTATAAAAACAAATGAGAAACACTTCATAGATGCAGATTATTCCATGATCTGTTGTTTTCTGCAGTTTTGTTTGACACCTGCTGTGCTGACCTCTGCCATCTCCATACTGAGAGATGAGCAGTGACTTATTTGACAGCTTCTAGCAATTGCCAGGAGCCAGAAGCCACAGCACACGTGTGAAGGAAAAACAGCAGAGTCAACGCTCTGCTTCACTGTGGCAGATTATGAGAATATGCGGCCATCTCCTTTTAAGAGCTGTTTTAACTGGAACGTAGGAAAACACGCCTCTTAGTTTTTTATAATAACAAAATATATTTCAAGCATAGGCTTTGGGTTTTGGTTTATCTGTTTCTCTTACATTGTATAAGGTTCGCTCGTCCTTTTCAGGGAAATGTTGTGAGGGATTAGCAGCGAAGCATGGAGTATGCTGACTGCCGTAGTTGACAGTGTGGAAAAAGTTTTAGGGAGCATTTCTTAGAATTGGAAGTTCATCACAGCTAAATATTAGTAATTTAAGAAAAAAAAAAAAAGGAGAATAATATCTGTTGTGCAGTTTTCATTGCCAGTAACTGTATTTACTTAACATCCAACAGCTTCTGCACTTCTATTCTGAGCTGGGGGTTGTGTCTCTCTATATGGCCTTCTGTGTAGCTGGGAAGATGCTTGCCAGTAAACTAGAACAGGAAAAAGTAAGGTTCCAACAAAAGTATTTTCACTGCTTGAAGGAGCTAAGGATGTGTACCTTTCGTCTGTGGAGGAGACTTCAGAGCTCTCAGAGTACTTTGTCTTCCTAAGGAGTTTAATTTCTGGCTTGTCTGGCTTGAGCCAGCTGTTCCTTGTTCAAGAGCTGATCTCTTGTAGACTAACAGTGGGTTGAGGGTGCCTGCCTCAGAATAGATAGCACTGAGTGTCAGTGACGTGCCTGGAGCTGCCTGTGCTCTTGCCCTCTCAAGAGGGTAAAGGAGAGGGACATGGCTCAGGCTCCTACAGCAATCACTGCTGCTGTGGGTACTGTAGGGCTGGAGAGGAAGTGGTTGTGGCTTTGCCCCTTGCTCCATCTCTCAGTGCTGGAGGTCGAAGTCATGTCTGACTTTTGCTCCCAGAGAGGAGACCTTCATTTGGAGATCCAGACAGAATTTCACACACACCTTCCCAAACTTTTGGTTTGTCTAGGTTTGGAAGAGGTAGAAGAGTGATTTTTAATCTTTTCTGAGGCAGCGTAAAGCAGCCGCTTACAAGGGTGACAGCTGAGTCCCTCTGTGCTTTTTCAAACCTGTGTCATTTGTCACTGAGCCTTCTCACATCGTATGCTGCTATATAAGGATCGCTCAACTGAGCTTTGAGTTTTATCATGGAAGGGTTTAAATCTTAAGGCTTGGTCAAAATGGTTTCTATATAAATATGAAATTCTTCATATAAATAAATCACTAAGAGAAAAATCACTTCATTGTTTTTTCAGACAAAGCCCAGGAGAAGTGAAGGTTATTTGTGGTCTTGCACACACTCTGGGGAAAATTTCTCTTCACAAGGAAACACTCTGGAGTGTCAAGTCTCTGCTTGTGAGGGAGGACAGTAGACAAGAGGCTGCTTTGCTGGCTGTTCAGGGAGATATTTCACAGGCTTGGGCTAAGTCAGCTGTCAAGGTGGTTTGGAATGCCTCAGGGAATTGCCAATTCAGTCATCAAAACATGAAATGAACAGGTATTTCATATGTGCTATTACACCCTGGAAGGCCATGTCTGTCCATATCTTACGGGTGGTGAGCACCTTACAGTGCGTTTTCTCTACAAGCCCTTCATTTTAAGGTTTTATGTTAGTCACAAAAAAGTTTGAGAACACATTTTGAACACAAACTGACAACTAGAGTTCTAGTGTAACTTACCTTGTCAGCTCTTTGGAGGCCCTGTGGGGGTTTCATGGCCATGTTGGCCATCATCCTTGTTGGACTGTGGAAAGTAAAACTTCTCCCTACCCACAGGTACAGAGCCTGGATTAAGAGTTTATGATGTAGGTGAAGAGCAGATTGTGTTTCCAAGTCTGCTATGTATAAATGTGCCTTTTGAACTATCTTTAAGTGGGCAAATTAAGGAGCTAGGTGTTTTGAAACAGGCGTGTTCTCAGGACCTGTGTGCACCACCTTTATTTTGGGGCAGGAGGTTGCTATCCATGTGTCTTGTACTACAGGGGCAGAACCTTCCTGTTCATGGGCTAAGGCTCACCTTAAAACCAGCTTCCTTGCCTGCCTCCTAGGATTTGCCGTTTTCCCAGCAATCTCTGAATGCTATCGAACGATCAGGTCCTGCTGCATATTTGTGTGTGTGTGTTTTTTGGCGCAGGTCAGGCAGTAGCGTTCTGACCCTCCCCCTCGCCCAGGTCGGGGTGGAATTACCAGGTGCGGGCAGCCTGGCCCGGCCGCCCGGCGGCGTGCGGGGCTCGCTCCGGTCTCACCCCGGCGCTC
>NW_008584135.1:19735-21345 GCF_000691845.1 Merops nubicus | reverse complement strand
CTCCAAGGGGTAGGCAGGTGTTTTGGGTGTGGGGTTAGCAGTGCTTTGGCTTTTGCAGGAGCACTGGATCCTCTAAACCCCTGCTCAGTGTGAGGGCTGTAGAGGACAGGGACTTTGCAGTGAGCTGTACACCTCAGATGCTCTGTGGTGATGCCAAACTTTTGAGCATGACATGGTTAAAACTGGAATTGGATTTTGGTTTCACTCAGGACTTTGTGAGACTCCAGCAGGCTCCAGCTGTGCTGGTGGTATTTCCTCAAAGCTTTCCTGTCACATTGGCTACTTTGCTTATCCTCCTGCTCTGTTCTAGTGTCAGAATCACCAGGGTGAGACCAGCACCCAGCTAGTTGTGCCTTTCACTTCCTTAGTGAATTGTAAAATCATGGCAATATGGTTTGGCAAGGGCTCCAGCCCCAGTTCAGTTTGGGACAGCTAGCAATATTTTGTTTCTGGACTGCTTTGAGCCCTTAAAGGTGCAACTTTCCCTTGTGAGGAGTCAAGCTGGCTGTGTAAGACCATTTCACTGGCTGGGTGGGAGCAACCAGAGGGTCAGGCACCTCCAGCCCAAGCCAGATTGTTTTAATTGACTGACTTGACCTTGACTGAGAGAATTGTACCCAGCTGATGGGGTTTGGTGGTATTCCTGTTGGGTATTTCTGACAGGCAACACCTCTGCCTGCAGATTGCTGTGATGGAGACCCTGGATATAGGCAGTGGAGGCCCCAGAGACACTCCCAGTCTCAGAACATCCCATCTTTTGTGTTTTTTTTTGGGCTTCCTGCCTGGCTTTGATTGGAAAATACTCTTCTTTATCCATTTTCATGCTGTGGATTTACTGCTGGGAAGTAGGTATGAAGACTACCTACAAATTTATTTCAGGAGCTTGTTGTTCTTGTGTAATTCACACGTTTTATAGAAGTTAGAGAAGTGTCTGTTTGGAGATAGTTACATTTACAGCCCTTGTGCTGCGTGCCTGTGGTTTAAGGAAGTTGAGATGTACTTTGGTTTAGGTTTGCTGGCCTGTTGTAATTGTAAAAGAGGTTGAACTAGGTGAGAACTTCCTTTTAAAGAGTTAGTCAGAAGGTGCAAGCTGGTGGAGAGTCCTCAAGGGACACTCAGGGTTCTCCTGAAAAAACACTCATGGTAGAAAATGGGCAGAAGTGAGTGTTTCCTTGCAGTGACAGAAATAACCATTCTCCTTTCCCCCTCATTCCCTTCTCTGGGGAAGAATCCATTGGGCATCTTACTGAGGTTGAACTCTCCAAGATTTGGTGTGTGTAATCCTTGTTTAATCCTTCATCTCAGAAGCTGTTCTGTCAGGATGCAGGTTGCTGTCCCAGACAGCAGGTAGCCCTTAAGAAACATCTCATTTGGAAATGTAAATCTTGGGGCTGCTGAGGACAAGGCCTTTTTTGGTGTCCTCCTTAGTCACTGGTTTCCCATCTTTGATGCTGTGTCAAAGGTGGTGATTCTCTCTGCGTGGAGCAAACTTCTCCAGCCCAATTTTTTCAGTAAACTGAAGTTCTTCTGCCATTCTTTGTGACATTCTTCCTGGTACCCTCAGAACCACAGAGGGAAACCCAGCCTCTCAAAGGGGCTGACAGGAACTG
>NW_008584135.1:4190-19704 GCF_000691845.1 Merops nubicus | reverse complement strand
ATTCCTGCTTTGCAGTAGATGACATCACTGACCTTGGGCAAGTCTGTTAGTCCACCTCTCCTCAAATTAACATTTGTAGGTGCATGTGGAGGTGTTTTTTGTAGACTCTCCTTCAAGAGCTGCTAGCTGGGAAGTGCAGGAGGAACGTGTGCTGCCTTTGGCACGACACGACCAGGGTCTGGTGCTGCTGCTGTCTTCCTGTTAGCAAAGACAGTTCCACTGTTTCCTTCTTGTTGTGCCACCTCCCTTAGTTCATTCCAGGCTGCAGTGGCTCTTCAGGTAAGTAAGGTGCTGTGCTTGGGCTTAACCTTCCTCCCTAATGGCTCTTTCCTTCAGGACAGGAAGGGGACTTCACTTTTTGTGGTCTTCCAGGGCAGCAGTTTCCGTGCCTTTACGACAGGTCATGGCTTTGATGACTTATCCATCCAAATTCCTGGGCTGGTTTTCCTTTGAGTCAAGCTGATTGTTTTCTGCCCCAGAATCTGCTGCTTACACTTCCTTTAACAGCTTATTTCCAGAACTAGTCTGAGGAGAACGAGTTTGCTGAGATGAATATCTTCATTTCCAGGACTCAGTATGAGCTGGGAGATGGATTTTTTTCCTTTCCAAATGTCCATCTATGTTCAAAATGTAATTTTTGAGCACAAAGACTCCTAGAACCTGTCATTTAAGGACTGCCTGTTCTCTTAAGCTTGTTGCACGCTCAGAGCTTTCTCTAAGCCACCAAAGGCGCCTGCTTGATTTTAAGGCTTAATTCTCTCCCTCCACTCCTCCCTCAGTTTTTTGTCCAGTTCTGAAGGGGAAGAGAGGATGACTGCAGTGGACACGCTCTCAGACAGCTCGGAAGTGGTCGAGATGGAGGATGTGCCTTCCCAATTCCAGGTGCAGAAGCATTCCTGGGATGGGCTGCGTGACATCATTCACAGCAGCAGGAAGTATTCAGGCATGATAGTGAACAAAGCTCCCCATGATTTCCAGTTTGTCCAGAAGACAGAAGAGTCCAGCCCGCACTCTCATCGGCTCTATTACCTGGGTGAGTCCAGTTATGGGACAGCTTCCAGTCCAAACAGGCAAGGAAAAAAGGATGGGAGGGATCCCCACTGGTGAGGTGGGGGAGCTGAGGTGAAGGAACGTTGCTCCAGGTTTGCATGCTTCATCTATAGTGATGTCTGGAACTGAGCAGAGACCTCTCCAGCCCCAGACAAGCTTTAACCACAGCCTTTCTGCTTAGCCTTGGCCAGCCAGACCTGCCTGGGGACCAAGGTTGTGAGCACAGTGTCCTTTAGCAGCCTGGGTGAGGGGGCAGGAGAGGGGATGCTCCTCAGACTTGGGACTATCTCATGAAATGATACTTAAAATGATTTACTCTACTGATTAACCAGACTGACCTGCAAGGAATTGGCTGTCAGTATTGACTGACTCTGTCATGAGTTCTGGGTGTCAAGCAGGGTGCTGGTGTCTCCCTGCTTTAGGCATCGTGGAGGTAGAATGGTTTCCAGAGCAGGGGAGAAGGGGGGGAAAAATAATTAAATGGGAGTGACCTATTAATGGTATTTGCAGGGAAATACCCTGTTCTGGCAGCAGGGTGGAAAGACAGCAGAATTCTGTGTTGTACAGGTCCCTCATTATGGCTGGAGCCACAATGTAATTAGTGACAGAGTGGTTGGATTTTAGTAACTGGGTAATTTTGTGGCTGGTAACATGGGAAGCTTTATAGACTATAAAGAGTTTTTTATGCTTTGGGGCACGAGCTGATCATTACAGGGCCAGTAAAGAAATTGCCTGATGTGCAACTCCATACAGCCACAGCTTTCCTGAAATGACCCTGCTGGGGTTTTTTTCCTTCTTTTTTTGAGTTGAGTGTAGGTCACTGTAGGACATTGGATGCTGGGTTTGAGGGGTTGATTTGTTGTGTGGTTCTGCAGCTCCTGTGTGCCAGTGACTTGATTTGTTACAGTTCCTCCTTCATTCCTCTGACACAAGTGCTACTGGAAAGGGCAGTGTCCAGAATTAGCAGATTTTTCTTCCTGAGTCTCAACACTGAGACTTGATTTAAAGCTGAATGTATTTCAAGGTCAAGTTGACTTGGATACAGTTTTTGATGGAGATGACTAAAGAACTCAGGATCAAAGTGGCTAATTAAAAAAAGCAATTTCATGTTCTTCTGTTGTGTGAAATGGCAACTAGAGCTGCTGCTGCCTAGTTGGTGTTCAGTGTCCTTTTCCTTGAGGACACAGACTGGATGGATCCATCATTTTAGCTCAGGATCTGCTGGGTAACACCAGCATGCCTCTTCTCAGGCATTCCTCCTAAAGGGCAAACACTGATGCCCAGCATTGTTTGAGCTGCATTTCATGTGCTGCTAAATAGAACCCATCTCAGCAGTTCAGAAGTGATTAGTATCATTAACATGAAACAACATTTGCAAGTTTTTATGCAAACAGAGTGACTATAAAACGAGGAGTAGGATGGAGACCTCTGGAGAACTTTACTGTAGAGGTTGAATACTTCACTTGGGAGGAAAGTATAACATCTTTTGGGGAGGAAGGCAGTGGTTTTTATACACCCTGATGGACTCTAGTCAGCCTGAGGTCACTGTAGAAAGTACTAATATGAGGAGAAAGGAATTCCAGGTCACCATCACACAAGTATCAAGTGTGTGTGTGTGTGTATATATATATAAATTTGTTCCTATCTGCAGTTTTTTCTGTTTGGACATCTTAAGTCATCCCTGGGCTGTCCCTGTAGAATTCTCTGTTGTATCGTGGCAGATGCTGCTTATATTAAACACCACATGCTCAGCACTTTGGTGTTTCTGCATCTCTGAGGATTATATGCTCACATATTGCTTTGCTTCCTGAGTACTTATTAATATTTCAGTTTTAATTTTAAGTAACCATGCTGCTGGGTTAACCACCTCAGAAACCTCTCTCTTCTGCCCAGAACATATGCAGAGTAGATGATATCAGGGCACGTTTCCCTGAGTGAAATTCTGATCTAGGGACACTCTACAGCATACGTAGAGGGCAAGTTCATGGTCTTTGTTTTTGTGGAAACTGCCAAAATCATGTATCAGGATATTTAATTTTTTTTTGTGGCTGTTTTGGAACCTGGCTAAAAGCCAGTAGCTGGTTTGATAACCAGAGCCAAAGGCTTATGTAAAATGACAAGGTCTCTTCACTGTGTATTAGACTGATGCATATTTGAACAGGCTCTCTACTGCTTCCAAGCTTTTTTTTCTTCCCCTCTTGCAGGCTGCTGCCTTGGTCTGAATGAGGTCCCTGTAGCAAATTCTTGGCTGAGAAATGTGGAGAGTAATGTTGAGTCACCCGTTGAGGGAGTGGCTTGTTGAGAGTGGATCTAGGGCATGGGTTGAACAGTCCACGGAGAGGAAAGTTGGACGTAACCAGTTCTGAAGAGGTTGGCTAGTGTTAAATCTTGCTTAAGGAAATTTCTAAATGTAGATCTAAATGGAAATAAATTTGGATACGATGCTGTGATTGAGCTGAGCTGCCTGGGAACAACACCTGGTGAAAGCCTCTGGACAACCTCAACCCCTCTGTTACCAGATTTCTCCTTGGTTCCACTTGTTCTGGCTGCCTAATCTGAAGTAGGGTGATGCTGTTGTCCTCCTACCAGGGATGCCATATGGCAGCAGAGAGAATTCCCTCCTCTACTCAGAGATTCCCAAGAAGGTACGGAAGGAGGCCCTGCTGCTCTTGTCCTGGAAACAGATGCTGGATCACTTTCAGGTAGGGCAAGGTGTGAAGAGCTTGGGTTGACCTTGCTGGGAACACTGGTTGATGTTGTGAGGCCAGTGTGGTGGTGCTGAGCAGCAGAGACAACAGCGTGGCAGGGTGTAAGTCCCAGAGTGGTGCTGGCAGGGAGGTTGTATTGGGAATGACTTTGCTTCATAAGACAAGAGAGTTTCTTGTGTGTGCAACAGAGCTGGTGGTGAGTGTGGAACAGCCAAGGGCTGACCTAGCAGAGGACTCTGAACCAGGGTGTCACCTGCTCCAGGGTATCAGCTCTGAGGACAGTGCACCTTCCTTCTGGGTGTCTCATCTGGGTCCTTGCCATGCACACCCATGTGCTCAGTGGAAGGCCTGTCTGTCCTCTCCCCTGCTTTTAAAAAGTCAGGGAAGTTGAATTTAAACTCCTGGGAGTGAGCCAGAAAGGAGGTGAAGTTTCCCCTCTTTGATTTTAGTATCTGAGTGTCCTTTGTCACTAACAGCACTGCTGTAGGAGAGAGTGGAGGGTGTCTGTCTGTCTTTGTACTGAAAAGGTTCCTGGTGGAAAATAATTCAGCTGCCTTGACCCTGTTTGGAATGCTAGTCCCCTTCAGGGTAATTCAAGATCCCCAGAAGGGCTTTTGTTTGCAGTGTCTGACATGGAAACTCTTTGTGAAGGCTGTAGATAATGTCATTAAGTTAATTGCTTACATCTGATTTGCATAAGCAGAGCAAGTGCAGCTGTCCTCAGCTCATGCTGAAGTGGCAGATTCCCAATTCATCCCTCTGATGCAGAGGGAACTTTGAGGGGTGTGGTTGGTTTAGTCCTGGACCACACCTGTAGCCTGGAGTCCAGTAGTTATATCCTGTGAGGTGAGACTCTGGGCTGGTTTGGGTATTCACAGACTACTTGGTGACAATCTTGGAGCATTCCTGTTCTGTGAAAGGTTCTCTCCTTGCAGAGTCTTTCAGATTTTTCTTTCCTTCCTAGGCAACCCCTCATCATGGGATGTATTCCAGAGAGGAGGAACTCCTGAGGGAGCGCAAGCGGCTCGGTGTCTTTGGTATAACCTCCTATGATTTCCACAGTGAGAGTGGCCTGTTCCTCTTCCAGGCCAGCAACAGCCTCTTCCATTGTCGAGATGGGGGCAAGAATGGTTTCATGGTGAGTCTGCTGCTGATTTTTGTCACTGTCACCTGAAATGGACTTAAGGGGTTTGGTTGGAGATGGCTGCGTATCTGGTTGTGGTCATTTCTCTCGTGTCCTGGGCTGTTTGTCCTTGTTTCATGGGCTGTCCTGTCTCTGTAGCTTGGGCCTTGTGACTGTGAAGCTGCTTTGGTACAGAGCTGTTTGTGTGTGTGTGTTGCTGCAGGTGTCTCCAATGAAGCCTCTGGAGATCAAGACTCAGTGCACGGGGCCACGAATGGATCCCAAGATCTGCCCTGCTGACCCTGCCTTCTTTTCATTCATTAATAACAATGATCTGTGGGTGGCAAATATTGAGACTGGAGAGGAGAAGCGCATGACTTACTGCCATAAAGGTAACTGGTGCTTCTGGCCAGGTTCAGAATTCCTTCTCATTTGAGCTGGAAGGGCTCATATCTTCATGGCTTCTTACAAGTACATTCTTCTTTTGGATCAGCTTTTTTCCACAGAGGTGTAAATGCAGTTGCCTTTGTTCCTCTCCAGGTTTATCCAATGTCCTCGATGACCCCAAGTCTGCTGGTGTGGCCACTTTTGTCATTCAGGAGGAGTTTGATAGGTTCACAGGCTATTGGTGGTGTCCCACAGCTTCCACAGAAGGTCAGTCAGTGTTCTGCATATCAAATTCTGACCCTGTAAGTGCTGCCAGCCCCTGCTGTGAAGCATACTTTGAGCAAGGCTTTCCTTTGGCCTGGTTTTGGGGAGTCCACTTGAAGGAACAGAACATTGAGGGACTGGAATTGTGCTCTGAGGGGTAGTTGCAGGTTGTCACTAGGTTACAGATGTCCACTCTGCACCAGACTCTGCCACAGTGCTCCAGAAAAGTCCATGCCAGCTGGAGAACTCTGGAGCAAACATGTTCACTCTCTGTCCTAGGTTCAGAGGATTTGAAAACGCTGCGGATCTTATATGAGGAAGTGGATGAGTCAGAGGTGGAGATAATTCATGTTCCTTCACCTGCCTTGGAGGAGAGAAAAACAGACTCCTATCGATACCCCAGGACAGGTAAGTGAAATATCAGGGGGCTGCTAACACAGCTCTCAACTCCTGCTGGCAGCTGCAGTGGAATTTGTGCTATAAACTTTGCATGATTAAGCTGGGTACTTACTGGGATGGAGAAGCTGGTTGTAAATATTGAGGCTTAATTGAGACTCTGAGCCCAAAATCTACTGCAGGAAAGGAATGGGATTTAAAGTTCAGCTCAGATGAAAGAATTGCTGAGAAAATGGAATATAGCTGGTGGCCTGTCATGGAATATATTTTGAATCTCATCTTTTTTTCTCCCTCCTGAGAACATGTGCAGCCAACTAGGAAAGTGAAAGCAAACTTTCCCATACCCAGAATGACTCTTGTGATCACAGGGGTGTTTGCTCACATATATAATTAGATTTTTTTTTTCTTTTTTATTCACACACAGCCATTTTAGTAGGGCCAGGAAGCTGTAGTGTGTATAACCATGGAGTGTTCAAGTTGTCCATGTTGATATTCTCTCATTCCTTTTCAGGCAGCAAAAACCCCAAGATTACCTTAAAACTGGCAGAATTCAAAACAGACAGCAAGGGTAAGGTAAGTGATAACAGCTTGGAATGGGATATTGCACAGGAGGGTTGGCTGCTTCTGAAGCTCCCTGGAATTAAGACAAGGACACTACGAAATCCTAGATGGTCTTTAACCCCTGTGTTCATCCTCTTGTAACACCTGGTTCCATAATGTGTTTATCCCAGAAACAGAACTACTTTAAAATGCTGAGAAGTGTTGTTCTGGTGAAGAGGCAGATGGGAGAGGGGGAGGGAAGGGAGCAGCCTGGCACACCACCTTGTCAGGAGCAGAGCAGGGGGGCTGAAGCCCCATCTAATCCCAGGTTTCAGACCCTGGCTGGAGCCTTTTTGGTGGCTGAATGCCAAAGTCATTTTGCTTTGAAGCTTGTTTTTTCCCTTCTCTTCCTGCCGTTTGTAGAAAACCTTCCTTCTCCTACCCTGACCCTGGCTGATGCCAACAGTTCAACTTCCTTTTTCTCCCACTCCACTGAGCTTCCCCAGGAGGTGGTGGGGAGCTCTGCTAGCAGTCTGATTTGATGCTGGACTTTTCTCTTTGCTGCAGATGGTGTGTGCTCAGGACAAGGAGCTGGTGCAACCCTTCGCTGCGTTGTTTCCGAGCGTGGAGTACATTGCCCGTGCTGGATGGACCCGAGATGGCAAATAGTACTTGAGTTTTCCTTCCAAACTTCCCTGGCTGAGCTCCTGCAGACCCAGGATGTGCTTTGTATCATAGTTGTGACGTGGCTTTAAAGCCACGACTGCCAGAAATGGCACATTTGTGTCATTTGGCACGTTTGAGTGTTTGACTTAAGCATTACAGCTTCCTAAAAGTAGGAATTAATGAAATGCAGAGCAGAGTGACAAACTGTGGGGTTTAAGTCACCACCATGGAGTTAAATGACTTGATACACTCAACAGGCAGTCCCAGGGAATTCTTTTGAGTTGAAGCTGTTTCACACGAGTCCAGTGTTCTTCCTGCGGAAGATGAGAATGTGCTCTAAGCACTTTTATCACTGTTCCTTGGTGTGGTTTGTGCTCGATGCTAAGTGTATCACAGGAGAGTGGGCAGTCTGTGTGCTGCTGCATCCCCCCTGCCATGTGTACAGCAGGAAAGATTGCTCTGAGACCAGTGTGCTCCCCTAGCTCCCTGGTGCTCCAGATGTGATGCACAGTCACAGCCAGCTTTGCCTGAAGAGTTACAGAATCCACCCCAATCTGATTGGTTTGAAATTTTAAAGCTCTTCATTTTTTCCCCTCAAAAGCTTCCTTGACTATTAACTAGTTTCTGTGCAGATCAAGTTAAGATGACTTAGCTGTCTTTGAAGATTGCATTCTGTAACTCATCATTAATTTTCTGCTCTGCAAACTAAATTCAGGCAGCTTTAGAGAAGGTAATCCCATAGGTGGTTCTTATGCACCAGAGCTTATCTAAATGTGCTGAATGTATCAGTTCAAGAAATGCACGGTGAGTGAGTGAGGTGCTGGGGAGAGCTGGAACTTTGGGAAGTCTGTCTGAAGGAGGAAACTCCCCCTGCTGCACTCTCAAGCCTTGGGGTGGCCATGCTATGCAGCAGTGGCTTGCCATCCCTCATGTTGAGAGGCCTGCAGTGCAGCACCACTTCCAGTGACTGCTTGGAGAGGAGCAAGGCTGAGACTGAAGTGACTCCTTCTCTTGGCAGTTCTTTGGTCCATGCCTTTCCCTGCTAGTGCAGAGTGTGATGAGGGGGCTACAAACTCACTCAAAGAGTGATTGCTTCAGCTCGTGAGGAGCTTGCTGGAAAACAAATGGTGCTTCCTGACAGAGGGGCTGTCCAAGAAGAGTTGTGTTCTGGAGACAGGGTTCTGTTAGCAGTGCTCCCTTGGAACAGAGACTGGCAAATCTGTCAGACATCTTGTCTGAAGGATGCCCTGTGAAATACCAGGGATGTCTGGTGATACGTGTCTGTTGGCAGAGCTTTCAGGAGATTAGAAAGCAGCAATGATGAGAAAAGCTTTGCATTCAGATGCCTAAATCCTTTCTGCCAGCGGGGGGGAAAGGGTTGCACGTTCTGAGTGTTGGAAAGGGGCATCTATTTTGTGGTACTGACATTCACCTCCAACTTCTTTCCCCAGTGCTTGGGCTATGTTCCTAGACAGACCCCAGCAGCGGCTGCAGCTAGTGCTTCTGCCTCCAGCACTCTTTATTCCAGTCCCAGAAAATGAGGAGCAGCGTGCTGAATTTGCCAAAACTGTGCCAGAAAATGTTCAGCCATTTGTGATCTATGAAGAAACCACTGATGTGTGGATAAATGTAAGAGGCTCGAGGTTGGGAGAACACAGACTGCCCCTTCCTCACCCCCAGTTAACTGTTTTTGTGTCCAGTTTAGTCCATGCTCCAGCAGATTGCTTTGCTCTGCTCAGTAGTGCCAGATCTGGTGTTAGTTTAGGGGGTTTGATAAAGCCATAAGGACATCCATGCACTCAGCACTGGAGGAGATGAGGATCCTGCCATCTCCTTGCTGTTGGAACTTGTTCATTTAATTCTTGCTGACATTCTTGGTGAACACAAGCACTTCAGACACTGAGACTTTGGATGTAACACTGCCATTCTTTTGGGGTGTTTTATTACAAAATGAAATGGCTTCTTGAAGCATGAGCAAGTCTAATCTCTGGAATTTAAACTTTTTTTGGTTGGGAATAGACATAGGGAATGGGGAATAAACTTCAGCCTCTAAGATCCATCATCTTGGCACTGAAAAGTGACAAAGGGGCCTGGAGTTGACACTGTGACATTCTGAAGTTGTTGGGACAGTGCCCACCTAGTGGGACTCACATAGCTGCAGTGTCTAGTTTGGAGGCAGGACTGGGGCTGGTGGTGGTAGCCGTTGAAAGCCTAGAGCACAGAGCCTCCTGCATGGGCCCAGAGGTTCTTAGTGGCAATAGGAAAGTACAAAATGGCTTTTCCCCACAAGCTGCTCATCTGAGAGCTGTCTCCCCCCTCTCTGGCCTTTGAGAGCCCAGCAGTTCAGCACTGACTCCCTCAGCTGTCTCGACACGCATCCCTCACTGGTCTTCCTCCTTGTGTGACAGGTTCACGATATCTTCTATCCTTTCATCCAACCCGAGGGAGAGGAGGAAGAACTCTGTTTTATCCGAGCCAACGAATGCAAAACAGGCTTTTGTCACCTCTACAGGGTGACAGCAGTCCTGAAGCAAGGCAGCCACGACTGGGTGCAGCCCTACGTCCACAGCGAGGGTAAGGGCCGCGCTTCGCCGGCCTCCCAGCCTCAGCAGCTCCCTCCCTGCTCTGCTTGTCTTGTCTCCTGGGCAGTGCAGTGATTTATCCTCCTCTTCTCTCTTCTAGATGATTTCAAATGCCCTATCAAAGAGGAGATTGCCCTGACTGGTGGGGAATGGGAGGTGTTGGCAAGGCACGGATCGAAGGTAGTGGTTATTTTGATTCTCTTGCAGCTCTGGGTTGTCTGCCCACAGCCCTGCCCTACGCCCTCTGTTACACCTGGGACCAGCTAGAACTACTTAAGCTTCATTTTGTTTCTCTTTTTATTGCTGCCTCTGCTTTCCCCAGAAGGGCTGTAGTCCAGTGCACATTGAACTGATTGCCTTTTTAATCAGACTTTAGATTGCTCCTTAGGTAAATCCCAGGAGTGAGTCAGCCCGTAAAAAAGGATGCAAAGCTGAGGTTCAAGAGCAACAAAGAACTATTTTGTGGAGACACTTGGGATTGCTGCCTTTGCCAAAGCATTTTAACCCCAATGAGTGCCTGTGAATTGGAAATGGGTCCCAGCACTTCGAGTGAACTCTTGGTCTCCAGCTGATCCCTCAGTAGAGCCTTTAAGAAGAAGGCAGCTAGAGAGTATAAAGCAATTTAGAATATGGAGAAACCATGTCTGTTATTGGTTGTGGAACAGCCAGAAACAATTTTTTTATTAATCTTGTAGAAACCTAGTTCCCCTTTTGCTTCAGGAATTAACTCTGAGTCTGATCTTTAACTCTCCCAGGCGATTTCTGTCAAAATAAAGACCTCGCCTGTTCATTTCCAATTAATCTGGATTTTCACTTCTCGCTTTTTAAAAGGCCTGCAGCTCCATGCGTTTGGTTTCTGCTGTTTTCCCTCAATCTGCAATTAACCTGCTGTCCCTCCCCATGTGGATTCTCACTGTACATGCTGTTGATTTTGGCCACAGCTTTCCCCTGCATGTGTTGTGGCTAAAATTGTGTTAGCGGCAATTATTCTGATGCGTTTGTTGCTCTGCAGGGCTCTGCCTGGTTTTCCTGGCCAATTGAGTTAGGTTTTTTCTTTTTTTTTCCCCCCTTTGCTGTCTAAAGTGGTCTTCAAACTGTGGGTTAGCCAGAAGTAGAATTTGGAAACTGGAAGGTGGAAAACTGGTTACTGGTGCTGGATCAACGTGGTGTTTAAAAGCTGTCGGCTCAGTTCCTGGCCGGCCAGGTGGCTTTTGGCTGTAGTTTTATCTGGACATGAAAAACATGTTTTAATGTAGCTTGAAATTTGGTATAGTTAGAGCTATTAGGCTGATCCTTCCATGGATGGGATGATTACCATGATTGCTGGAAAAATACACATATGCCTTTATAATCCAGACATGCTCCAGGAAGACACTGTGTTTAAGCACAGAATTTTCCTAAGGGGGAACAGAGCCCAACTTTTCATGCTCATTAACAAACAAATACTTTGAGTCTCTTCAAAAGCTGAGTGACCACTTTTCATGTCTTTGTTGGCTTGTATGTGGTTCTCCATCCCTGCTGCATATGTGTTCCCTGGCCTGTCATGTGTGGCCCCGACGGGCTCTTTGGGTTTGAGTCTGCCTGGGGACAGACTGAACTGGCAGAGAAAAGGGAATTGTCATCCTTCTGTCACTGAGACCTCTCTTCTCCACACAGATCTGGGTCAACGAGACAACAAAGCTGGTGTATTTCCAAGGCACAAAGGACACCCCCTTGGAGCACCACCTCTACGTCGTCAGCTACGAGTCTCCTGGAGAAATCGTGCGGCTCACCACGCCAGGCTTCTCCCACAGCTGCTCCATGAGCCAGGTCTGTTGTTTCCTGGATTCAAAGGTTTTTTCTTTTCCTAACCAGGAATCCTAACCAGGAATGGCAATGAGTCATGACCAGTAATGAGTCCTGAGGGCTTCTTTGTCTTGGTTGGTTGAGATGTGGGAGGTCATGTCTGAGAACTTCATGGCGATGAGACCTGGGAAATGAAAGACCCTGTCCCCCTAACTCTTCTCTCTCCCCTCTGTAGAACTTTGACATGTTCATCAGCCACTACAGCAGTGTGAGCACCCCGCCCTGTGTCCACGTCTACAAGCTCAGTGGCTCCGATGACGACCCGCTCCACAAGCAGCCCAAGTTTTGGGCCAGCATGATGGAGGCAGCCAGTAAGTCCTGTAGAATGTGTCAATGCTGGGCCACGTCTGTGACACTCTCCCACTAGTGGTAGTCAAAGGGGATGGATGGGCAAGTGACTCAAGTAACTTCACTCTGAGGGAGAATGAATTGTGTTATCTTGTAGAGAAGATACCTCCAGTGGGGAGCCCATCCAGGAAATTGTTTATGGGCTTTTAAGATGTTACTGTGCCATGCTTTGAGCCAAAGCAGTGCTCCAGCATGGAGGGTTTTGGGAAAAACTGTGGTTTTGGGAACAAGCAGTAGGAGAAGAGGAAATGGCCTCAGGTTGCCCCAGGGGAGGTTGAGGTTGGCCCTGAGGAACAATTTCTTCCCTTTCAGGGCTGTGCCAGGCTGCCCAGGGCAGTGGTGGAGTCCCCATCCCTGGAGGGGTTTCCAAGCTGTGGAGATGTGGTGTGAGGGACACGGGGCAGTGGGGACCTGGCAGTGCTGGTTGGACTTGATCTTAAAGATCTCTTCTAATCAGAACAATTCTGTTATGTGTCTGAAGAGGAAGGGGGCATCTGGGCTGCAGTGGCTACTTCATGCTAAGGCTGTAGGCTTTGAAGTTGTAGGTAAAACTTACAGCAGCACCTGAACCCCTCCTGCAAATGTTTTGTCCACTTGACCCATCCCTGGCCTTAACCTTCCACATCCCACTGTTGTGGTGCAGAGTGCCTTGCCCAGGAAGGAAGGAAGCCTTGCCTGGCTGGTGGTGGTCCTCGTGTGATCCCCTCACTCATTCCATGGCCTGTTACCTTAGGCAGGGTGAATGTTTCCCAGAGAGAGCTTTTCTGAGAGGCTCTGGTGTGGGTTGGTGTTGGAAGAGCCTCAGCTAGGGTGAATTTTGAGCAGAATGAGCTTGTTCAGGCTGGGTAGGATGAATTTTGAGCAGAATGAGCTTGTTCAGGCTGGGTAGGATGAATTTTGAGCAGAATGAGCTTGTTCAGGCTGGGTAGGGTGGATTTTGAGCAGAATGAGCTTGTTCAGGCTGGGAAGGAGGCAGAGCCTGCTGCCAGTCACTGCCCTGCTAATGTCTGCACTTCCTTCTGCAGGTTGTCCCCCAGATTACATCCCACCCGAGATCTTTCACTTCCGTACTCAGTCGGATGTTGAGCTCTATGGAATGGTCTACAAACCTCACGATGTCCAGCCTGGGAAGAAGCATCCCACGGTGCTCTTTGTGTATGGAGGCCCTCAGGTAATAATCCAGATCCACTGCTGGTGCCAGCCATGGGACTGCTGCCCAGGACAGAGCTCTGCGTAGCTCAGTCGTGCATCAAGAGTTACACTTTGGTTAGCAGTGAGCACTGGATCTCTGTTCTGACCTCTGTTTCAAACCTCAGATGTTTTTTTCCAGCATTTAAGCTGCTCTGCCTGGCTGTGATAGCTCAATTAGTGGCTGCTCTCCAGCTCAGGATCCTACTCAGCAAGGCAGGCAGAGGAAGGTGCTGGAAGGCAGCTGCTGAGCGCTGAAACTTTTCTTCCCTCCTCTTGCAGGTGCAGCTAGTGAATAACTCCTTCAAAGGAATCAAGTACTTGCGGCTGAACACGCTGGCATCCCTGGGCTATGCTGTGGTGGTGATTGATGGGAGGGGTTCCTGCCAGCGAGGACTCAAGTTTGAAGGGGCCCTGAAAAACCAAATGGTAACATACCACTTCTGGAGGAATCTCTGCCCATTTGCTCTTCCTGGGGCTGCCTGTTCCCTCTGCGAGTGTTGCTCTCTTCTGTCTCTAGTTTCTACGTTTAGCCAGTGGCTAATTTGAGCTTCCTTGTTGCTTTTTAGGGTCAGGTGGAGATAGAGGATCAGGTGGAAGGTTTAAATTATGTAGCAGAAAAATACGGGTTCGTCGACTTGAGTCGCGTTGCCATCCACGGCTGGTCATATGGAGGGTTCCTCTCCCTCATGGGTCTTATCTGCAAACCCAATGTCTTCAAGGTGAGTCTGGGGACACTTGGCTCTCTCAGCTTGGGCTTTTTTAGCCTGTTTCTGATGGACAGGTGAAAATGTCCCTTGGTCCTGCCTGTAGCTCATGGCTATGGTGCTGCCTTCTGCTTGCGGACCACCCCTGCCTGAGGCTCACTGAGGATGGGGTCGTTCCCCAGTGCCTGCCAGGGCAGGACTTAGCCTAGCACCCAATGACATCAGTGATGTGCTGTTCCTAATCCCCTTCCCAACTCCTCAGCACAGTTTCTGGATCATTCCACAAGTCCCCCTTGAAAAGGGAAAGCCTTTAGTGCTGCTGTGCAGGAATTTGCCCCGTGGGGACCATAAGAGGAATCGCAGGAGGAGGAACCTGAGTTTTGGGGGCGTTTGCTGTAGAAGAACCCTGGTTTGAGCAACAGAACAGTTCAGAACCTCTTTTTCCTACCTCTTCAGGAAAACAGGGAACACTTTATAATGTGCTAATTGAGGCTGTCTCCTGCCCCCTCTTTGTTTGACAGATTGCTATAGCAGGTGCTCCTGTCACAGTTTGGATGGCATATGACACCGGGTACACCGAGCGGTACATGGATATCCCAGAAAACAACCAGCAGGGTTATGAGGCTGGCTCTGTGGCATTACATGTAGAAAAGCTTCCCAATGAGTGAGTACTGGGGGGCTGAGGGATCTGCTAAAACCTGCTCCCACATCCTGCTTGGTGCCACCACTTGGACCTTGGCTGAATCCCAAAAGAATGGGTGGGTTCTGATCCCATCGAATTTTATCTCCCATGGCTGGTCACTGCCTTCTGCAGCAAGTGGGGGCTTTGTACCCCCAGCCCCTTTGCCAGGGAGGGTTTTGAGACCCACATCCTGACCCTTGCTCAGTTTTGGGAGCTCTTTGCTGGGACCCGCTGTGGAGTTTTTCATGGGGTTTCTCATCCTTATCTCTCATCCCATCTCCAGGCCAAATCGTTTGCTGATCCTCCATGGCTTTTTGGATGAAAATGTGCACTTTTTTCACACCAACTTCCTGGTATCACAGCTAATCCGGGCTGGAAAACCTTACCAGCTGCAGGTAGGAGGAGAAAAGTGAAGGAGGAAGGTCCCTTAAATCTGGAGAAAGTTTCTACTGTGTGTTCTGGGGGTGGGAGGAGGTGGAGGCAGCTGCTCCCACATCTTGTTGCACTGTAGGTGCCAGTAAATACTTAATTTGACTCCAGGAGATGGCCGAGGCAGATGCTCCCACATTTTGTTGCTGTGTAGATGACAGTCAATGCCTCGTTTGACTCCAGGAGGTGGCCGGGAGGTGGCACTGTGGCCGTTCCATCGCTGCCAGATGTGGCCTGTATCTAAAAGCGTTTTGCAAACGGGGCTTCTGCCCTCAGGCCTGGAACTTTCCTTCTGGGCTGTGAACTGATGCTGTCTCCCTTGGCTGGTGGCAGCAGCAGTGGCTGACTGGCAATGAGGGAAGTGCTCTAGACATTCCCTGACACCTTTTGATCCCGAGGGAGCCGGGGTTGAGGGAAAAGGGCTGATGTGAGGGCGGGGTTTGTCCGTGATGAATGAGCTGCTCCTGGCTAACTGCCCCATCTCTGCTTCTCAGATCTACCCCAACGAGAGACACAGTATTCGGTGCCCCGAGTCAGGAGAGCACTATGAAATCACGCTGCTGCACTTTCTACAAGAATACCTCTGAGAGCACAAGCCT
>NW_008584135.1:1056-4063 GCF_000691845.1 Merops nubicus | reverse complement strand
GGGTTTTCAGCCTTTGTAAGGCAGCAGCTTTAACATCTCGAGTCATTTTTTCTGCTCTTTAACTCTGCTACAAGAATGCTTTTTTTGTTTGTTTTTTTTTTTTTTCTGCTGCTACTCCCTCTATCCTGGGAATCAATGGACCGTGGTCTGTCTCCCGAGGCTGAGGTTTTGTGTCCATCTCCCTCATCCTTTTCCCCTTCTGCTGCGCCTCTGCAGTTCCCATATCTCACCTGCAAGAGCTCGGTGCCTGTGTTGGAAGTGGAAGAGCCGAATCAGCAAAGCTGCCTTAAGCCAGGAGCAGGAGGGAAGAGAGAGAACTACCTGTCGTTAAGCCCCAGGGGAGCTGATCAGTGCTGCTGCTGCTGCATCCCGGCCCTGCTGCGACAACGTGGAGCCCTGCGAGGTGGAGAGGGAGCTCTACAGAAGCGTGCAACACTAGTCTAGCCTATTTTTCAGCTGAATTTTGCAGAGCAGATGGAGGAAGTGGCTGAGGTCGGTAGCAGCGTCCTCTGATACCTTCCTCTCATGGCCGCTCACAAGCAGAGTTGTGCCAACAGGTAGCACGGCAGCTGGAGCAGCTGGCTACAACCAGAGATCACTTCCCCGGGGATCACAGCAGCGTCTGGGTTGTTGCAACACAAGATGGATGATATTTATGCAAATCCTCCCTCCCTTCGTTCTCTGTGCTGCCTCCTGATCCCACCTCCTCCTTCCCCCGACCCCTCTGAGCTTTCGGATGTGCACTGAAATTGGCTGTGCTTCAGTTCTCTGCGGGTCAGTGACTGTTTCCCCTTGCCCGTCTACTCAGCAAACGCTCTCTTCTGTTTTTTTTATTTACCTGGTCAACAGGAACTGCAGTTCTGGGGAGGGGGGGATTGAGCAATCACACCTCAGGGGAGCACATACCCCCCTCAAGCCAAGGGTTCTGCCAGGGGCAAAAAGAAAAAGGAGAAAAAAAAACAAAACAAAAAAAAACCAAGCCCAAACGAACCACGTTGACTTGCCCTGGAGTATTTTAAGTGCGTATTATGAAAAGAAAATATTTTTATGGATTCTTATTCTTTTATAATTATGAGTGTAAGATGTAGCGACTCATTAAAAGATGGGAAAGAGACGCTGGCGGCTGCCCGGGAGTCGTTGGCGCGCGGGAGGAAGCGGCAGCTGGCTGGCCACGGCCAAAGCCCCTCTGTTCCCTTTGTGTGAGTGCTGGGGAGAATATTAAATCCCTGCTGCTCCCCGGGGGAGGCACCAGCCCTGGGAGAGACAGGGCCACGGTCTCAGCTCTGCCTGTCGGACGCCTCGTGCTCGCCCAGCCCGGCTCGGGGCTGAGGTCGGGACCATCGCCCAGCGCCCAAAGCCCCCCCGGGGGTTTGGGGGGATGTGGCTGCTCTGAGCCAAGGCTCTGTTTCTCGCTGGGCCTGCCTCTGCTCGCCCTCTCTGGAGCTTAAAGCTGCCCAGACCCAGCCTTGCTGCTCTCCCTGCAGGAGTGGGGCAACAACTAAACCGCTGTTAAATGCCCCCAGGACACGAGCTGGAGGCTTCTGTTTTAAATGCAAAGTGTCTTCCTGCTTTCTGAACATAGAGAGGAGTGTGTTTATTGCCCTCTTCTTGTCCCCGTGCCCAAAGAGTTGTCCTGACTATCACAGTTGTGTTGTAGCTTCTCCTACACAGCCCGTTGAGTAACCCCTGGTGCAGCTCTTGAGGTCGCAGGGGCGGAAGGGGACGTAATGGAGGAAGTTGCACATCTCTGAAGTTTCCTTGAGAGAAACCTGCAGACAGAAAAGTTGCTCCCCTTTTCTCCCTGCAGCCTTTAGAGCCGGGTTGGTGCTGGTGGATGGTAAGAAGTTTTTTATTTTGCAGGGCTTGTTTCTTTTCAGGCTTAATTTAAACTGCTTTTTCCTGCCCCGAAAGAACAAGTGTTTCTTAAAATGTCTGCAATGCGCTCTTAAAACACTCTTGTCTAGAAGAGTTTACAAATCTGTCAGCTCCTTTGATCCTCCAAGCTCGCTTCTGAAGCTGCAGGATTATTCGATGCCATAAAAAGGGGTTGGTTTTCTTCTTTTTTGGGGACTGAGAATCCTGAGAGGCATTAACTGGGAAGGTCGCCTACCACAGTCTTGAGCTTTTCAATATGTAACAGGCTCTGTGGGGAGATTGAAATACAAATGAGGTGGGAGGTCCCCACCCAGCCCTCCTGTCCTGTGGGAAAGGTGGGAGAGCGGGAAGCAGCTGGGTTCAGGGTGTCTCTGGGGTAGAGGATTTGCAGCTGGAGCCTGAAGTTGAGTTCATTTCCTGAGCGAGCAGTAACGGCTGGAGGAAGCTGCGGGTGCTGGGGAAACAGGGCAAAAAGGGCTCTTCCTCCAGAACTGGGGCTGGGCGTGAGAGGGGCTTGGGAGGCATCTCTCCCACGAGCACCCAACGGGTGGGGCTTTATTTTTAGGTGGAGGGAGAGCAGATGTTCTCGACGACTTATTTTTAAAACAAAAACCACTGCTCGAGCTATGGGATTAGCTGGGAAAAGCCAGGGCTGTGCTCTGAAAGATGCTGGAATGGAAAACTTCCTGGCATCTCCACTCCCACAGCGTGTGGAACAAAGGTGCGACGACGGCTCTCGCTCTTGGAAAGCCCTTGGCAGTGGAAACTCCGTGCTGGGTGATTTAGGGGTGTCTCAGGCATTTGATCTCTGTCCTCTCGCCGTGTGCCGCGGGGCTTTGCAGAGCAGCACCCCCAAAATAACTGAAGTCGCTCAGAAATCCCAGAGCCCATCAAAGGAGGCGCGGGGCGAGGAAGACAAATGGCTGCGGTGGAGGAAGGGGGGGGCTGGGGGTGGCAGGAGCCAGGCCCGGGGCTGGGGGAGGGCTGCGTGGGTACCGCCGGCCAAAGGGAAGGGTGTAAACTGATCTAGGAAAATCCTCACGGAGGGATTTCGGTGGAGCACGTCCCCCCGGGCATCCCCCCTTCGTGCTGGGACAGATGGGAGGCTTCAGTCATCGGCGTGGCGCGGCAG
>NW_008584135.1:354-642 GCF_000691845.1 Merops nubicus | reverse complement strand
GCACTGTCCCTGCCACTCTCACTGCCCTTTTGTCTGCCTTTGCCTCCTTCTGCCGTCCAGGCTCAGCTCTCTCACGAAGCTGCTCGTTCCTCTCCTAAAAAGGACACTTAAATGCCACCCAAAGGGCAGCTAAAACCTCCTAAAGCTCCTGTCAAAACAGCAGCGGGTGGCCATGCGGGAGCTGATCCAGCTGAGGGACCCAAGGTCTCTCTCTTGCCTCTGCCTCAGCCACTCTGTTTGCATTTCTCTGCCTCCCCCCCCGCTCCTCTAATCCAGGCTTGGAAGGGC
>NW_008584135.1:0-213 GCF_000691845.1 Merops nubicus | reverse complement strand
CTCGCTGTCCCCCCAGCTGGGTGCCATGGCCATGCTGCTGGTGCTGCTGCTGGCCCTGCTGGGCTGCACCACGGCTCCAGACCCTGCCCTGGAGGAGGCCTGGGAAGGCTGGAAGAGCCTCCACGCCAAGGAGTACCCAGGGGTAGGTCCTGTCCCCCCCCAGGCCTCGCAGCACACGCCGAGGCCAGCTCTGAGGGGGTCTCACCCAGAGCC